>NW_021163492.1:0-49676 GCF_004324835.1 Dendronephthya gigantea
AAGAGAGGATATCTGCACCAAGAATCATCCATCACATTCTTTGTTTTTACCTGGACTTTTCACCATTTTCTGTCCACATGGTAAATCATATATAATTTTGTATTGCGTATTTTAACATTAAAACAACTTACTACTGTAGTAAGTGTGTATATAGTTGTGTAGATACATTTACGTACAATTTATCCTCTTTTTTATTATTTCAGGAATAAACTATGGATTGAAGTCATGCAAACCCGAGAATCTCCAAATGTTCCTTTCACGATATTTCGTACTCGTTTCCAGAATGGTTAGTCTTATCCAAATTAGTGATCCAAAAATCCGGGTTATAACAGAAAGTAATATGAGGAAGCAATCACGACAAACACCCTGACAAATAGGTCTTTAATTTTTAGCACCCAAAGTTATTGTGTACGACAACGCCTGCAATCTACACAGCTATTGCCTCAACAGGGACCCAGATTACTTCAAAAAAAAAAGTTTTTGGTCGATCGTTTTCACTGGAAGAATCATCGCGGTAAAATATTTTCAATTTATACGGTGTTTTCACATGGGTAGGCATTACTGAACACAAGTAAATTTTAAATATTTATTACGTCGCAGGTTGCTCTGAAGGATACAATATTGGTTCTTACCCTCAGTATGCAATGCTGAACAGTGAAGTGAATGAACAGGCGAACGCAACCTTAAAGCGTCTTCGAAATCAGCTGTCTTACATGACGCAGGATAACTTTGTCAGTCATTGCAAATTTCATTTCTGGTTTAGAAACAACAAAGCTATCCAACGCCTAATGTCAACCACGTAGTACGTATATTACGTGTCATTGAAACATCAACACTATCAATGATGATATATGAAAGTTTTTCTCTGATAACTTTCATTTGTCTGAGGTTTTAAATGGTTAAGAAATGGTAGCATGGTTGCCGTGTACAGGTTCAATTCCTGTATGCCATTAACCTAAAGTAAGCATACAGTACATTCCACCATGCATAGGTTATCACTAAGCAGGTTATGACAAATCATGTAAAAATTTTCTCAATATTAAGCTTAACGAAAGGTCCCAATTATTGATGTCTATAACCTTATAATTCCATGCCTTGGTTATCATGTCAAAAATTTTGTCAACATAACCACGTTTCTTCTTTTTACAAAAGTTTAAGTCAGAAATATCATACACCTGCAAAGGCTGCGATGGTTGATGTCTATAATCTTATATAACCATGCCGTGGTTATCATGTCAAAAATTTTGTCAACATAACCACGTTTCTTCTTTTTACAAAAGTTTAAGTCAGAAATATCATACACCTGCAAAGGCTGCGATGGTTGATGTCTATAATCTTATATAACCATGCCGTGGTTATCATGTCAAAAATTTTGTCAACATAACCACGTTTCTTCTTTTTACAAAAGTTTAAGTCAGAAATATCATACACCTGCAAAGGCTGCGATGGTTGATGTCTATAATCTTATATAACCATGCCTTGGTTATCATGTCAAAAATTTTGTACACATAACCACGTTTCTTCTTTTTACAAAAGTTTAAGTCAGAAATATCATACACCTGCAAAGGCTGCGATGGTTGATGTCTATAATCTTATATAACCATGCCTTGGTTATCATGTCAAAAATTTTGTCAACATAACCACGTTTCTTCTTTTTACAAAAGTTTAAGTCAGAAATATCATACACCTGCAAAGGCTGCGATGGTTGATGTCTATAATCTTATATGACCATGCCGTGGTTATCATGTCAAAAATTTTGTCAACATAACCACGTTTCTTCTTTTTACAAAAGTTTAAGTCAGAAATATCATACACCTGCAAAGGCTGCGATGGTTGATGTCTATATCTTATAACCATGCCGTGGTTATCATGTCAAAAATTTTGTCAACATAACCACGTTTCTTCTTTTTACAAAAGTTTAAGTCAGAAATATCATACACCTGCAAAGGCTGCGATGGTTGATGTCTATGTAAAGTGGTTATGTTGACAAAATTTTTGACATGATAACCACGGCATGGTTATATAAGATTATAGACATCAACCATCGCAGCCTTTGCAGGTGTATGATATTTCTGACTTAAACTTTTGTAAAAAAGAAACGTGGTTATGTTGACAAAATTTTTGACATGATAACCACGGCATGGTCATATAAGATTATAGACATCAACCATCGCAGCCTTTGCAGGTGTATGATATTTGACTTAAACTTTTGTAAAAAGAAGAAACGTGGTTATGTTGACAAAATTTTTGACATGATAACCACGGCATGGTTATATAAGATTATAGACATCAACCATCGCAGCCTTTGCAGGTGTATGATATTTCTGACTTAAACTTTTGTAAAAAGAAGAAACGTGGTTATGTTGACAAAATTTTTGACATGATAACCAAGGCATGGTTATATAAGATTATAGACATCAACCATCGCGCCTTTGCAGGTGTATGATATTTCTGACTTAAACTTTTGTAAAAAGAAGAAACGTGGTTATGTTGACAAAATTTTTGACATGATAACCAAGGCATGGTTATATAAGATTATAGACATCAACCATCGCAGCCTTTGCAGGTGTATGATATTTCTGACTTAAACTTTTGTAAAAAGAAGAAACGTGGTTATGTTGACAAAATTTTTGACATGATAACCACGGCATGGTTATATAAGATTATAGACATCAACCATCGCAGCCTTTGCAGGTGTATGATATTTCTGACTTAAACTTTTGTAAAAAGAAGAAACGTGGTTATGTTGACAAAATTTTTGACATGATAACCACGGCATGGTTATATAAGATTATAGACATCAACCATCGCAGCCTTTGCAGGTGTATGATATTTCTGACTTAAACTTTTGTAAAAAGAAGAAACGTGGTTATGTTGACAAAATTTTTGACATGATAACCACGGCATGGTTATATAAGATTATAGACATCAACCATCGCAGCCTTTGCAGGTGTATGATATTTCTGACTTAAACTTTTGTAAAAAGAAGAAACGTGGTTATGTTGACAAAATTTTTGACATGATAACCACGGCATGGTTATATAAGATTATAGACATCAACCATCGCAGCCTTTGCAGGTGTATGATATTTCTGACTTAAACTTTTGTAAAAAGAAGAAACGTGGTTATGTTGACAAAATTTTTGACATGATAACCAAGGCATGGTTATATAAGATTATAGACATCAACCATCGCATCCTTTGCAGGTGTATGATATTTCTGACTTAAACTTTTGTAAAAAGAAGAAACGTGGTTATGTTGACAAAATTTTTGACATGATAAACGGCATGGTTATATAAGATTATAGACATCAACCATCGCAGCCTTTGCAGGTGTATGATATTTCTGACTTAAACTTTTGTAAAAAGAAGAAACGTGGTTATGTTGACAAAATTTTTGACATGATAACCACGGCATGGTTATATAAGATTATAGACATCAACCATCGCAGCCTTTGCAGGTGTATGATATTTCTGACTTAAACTTTTGTAAAAAGAAGAAACGTGGTTATGTTGACAAAATTTTTGACATGATAACCACGGCATGGTTATATAAGATTATAGACATCAACCATCGCAGCCTTTGCAGGTGTATGATATTTCTGACTTAAACTTTTGTAAAAGAAGAAACGTGTTATGTGACAAATTTTGACAATAAAGTTTTGACATCAACCATCTCATTTGCAGTGTATGATATGACTTAAACTTGTAACGTTGTTTTGACATTTTGACATGATAGTTTAACTCATTGCTTTTTGCCATTTTTATCGCGTGAACCTTCCTAATATATATCGTGCAACGTATTTTCATGGCTGACAGGAATTGAACCTGTTTTACATGTTATTACATGTAACCTACCAGGAACCATTGTAATTTTAGTACTTGCCTCCTCAGTGTTTAATTTCATCATAGGAGATTTTCGCCAACGTTAGAATGAATGATATAAAGATTATCGCATGCACTTATGATGATTTAAAAAACCCGTAAAGTCCTACTATATAATCGTTTTATTTACAAAGCATATTTCATACATGTGAACATTATTGGAACGGTCATAATTAATAGACGTTAGTTCATTCCATAAAACGCAAATTTAATTAACCTTATTCAAATTTATAACCATATTCGTGTTTATTGACGATGGCGTTAGTACCCAGTCGCATACTATACATAAACAATGAGCGAATTCTAAGAATTCCAACTCAATCAATTTTATTGTGTGAGAAGTATTCAAAAAAAAACCTTTCCGCCAATGCTCTGCTTATATTTCCGGCTTTAGCCATGATCCAAATAACAACCTGGATAGACAAAATGTACACCGTTAGCAAAAGCGTGCCATTGGAATTGCAAAAACGCACAATCACAATCTGTTGCTTATACCTCTGGTACACACACTTCAAAAATATACTGCTCGCGCTGTTCCAGGAGAATAATTTCCTCCAGAAGCATATTGTCATCATTTTCGATACTTGTTTTAACAAATCTCTTTACATAATCTTTCTAAAGTTTTAAAATTTAAAAAAAAGTATATTCAGTAATATCTGTTCAAACAATATGGTATACTGACTAGACACTGAGGTATACTGTGCAATATAAGAGGCGAGAGCATATATAAAACATACTAGTTTCTACACACTGAATTATTATAGTAGTTTCAGTTCTATATTTGAAACTGCGTAGTGCTATATTCAAATATTAGGTTACTGTAAACGAAATACTAACTTATAATTTAAAATCAAAGAAACATTTATACTTACGGTATTTACATCTCTAAATATTCCCAAACCAGTATTTTGTTTCAAAAGATTATCAGCATTCGTATTACCAGCCAAACTTTGAATAAATAATGTCACTCTCCTACTCTTCACCTCTTTTTTCGCCAGACTACGCAAGAACAACTGAAGGAAATTTTTTAAAAGTGGTAATTTTTGTTGAGTTTTTATGACTTCTGTGTCAGAATCATTTGACTTATATAGCCACAGAGAAACCGTGACAAGAAAAGTTAACAAATACGGTTGATTCAAATAAGAATACAAGATTTCGAACAATTTGATAAAACTGATGAAGGAAGATACAGTATAGTCTCCTAACATTTGTATTTTTAAAACTTCTTTTTAAACTAATCTATTTACCATTTTTGTTTCAGTCATTTTAGTTTCTACCAATTATCACTGTCAAATGTTAGAAAGTTAGAACTTTCACAAGTATTTTAATGAAATAAAAAAATTACCTTCAATTCGGAATTAGAGGAACGAACAAAGAATCGTCGAAGCTTCGTTGGTTCATCAAAATCGTTAGCCCTATAAAATTAAAAAAATTACAGTATGTATTATATTTTGGACATCTTGTCAAGAGCAATTTTTTGCGGTTGCTCATACTTCATTCCGACCAATGACAGTCTAAAAAAAGGTACAGGCACAAAAGGGCGAAAAAGATGGCGACATAAACATATGTAGTACCAAATACATTCTGGTTGTTTCATACAACCGCAGAACCAATGTGCTGGCAAACTCCTCTTTGTAATATGGTATACACAGCTTTCATGATACCAGAACAAGCACTGTTCACACAAAATCCATCTCTCGTCAGCAGCACTGTCTAGGTTATGTGCGAATTGGCATTTCATTGTCGCTGCACAAGCTGTTTTAAAATTCTCGGAAAAGGTATTTATATCTGCAAAATAATGAAATATAATTGTGGGTAAGACACGTTAAAGTTCCATTGAAAGCAAAGTCTATTATATAACCATTTTGGAAGTATATAAAAAACTATACAGAAGCTTGGCTATCAAACATGACTAAAGGGGCACTAACAGTCACAATTATACCTCAATTAAAGTGTTGATAAATGTTTTAAGAATCCCAATTGCAGTGATACGCTGAGGCTACCTTCATACGGGACCGGATGAATTCGAGACCGTGCTCGAATTCGTCCAGTTCAGGTGTTCACACGGTGAAAAAGGATGAAAATTTAACCGGTTCTACGTGTTCACACGATGAAACCGGACGAATTCGAGCACGGTCATGAATTCTTCCGGTCCCGTGTGAACGTAGTCTGATAGATGATAACAACACAACTGAAATGGAACAATTTTAGCTTACAGCATATAAACAACATTAATTATATAAATTTCTTACGTTCGTCAGTTTCACATCTCAACATCGGAACAATGTGATTAATCGTTCCACCAGATAGCTGGCACCAGAGCAGATGAATTGATTCGGTCGACCCATTTGGAGGACATATCTCTGTGTTATAGAGTTCATATCCTGGCGCAGAGCAATGCTGGCAAATGGTGGTTTTAAGTAAGCCAGCCAAAAGCACAATTTGGAGATATCCTATTATTATAATAAAAAACCATAACACCATATTATCTGAACGCTTTCAACATAATTGCCTCCGCTGAGCCAGTCGGAAATTGTTTTTAAATTTTCCCAGGAAATGATACAATGTGGTACAAGTTAGTATGTGTTCCACGTTAAACAAACTCGGTTGCATATTAAAAACCTTACTACTGCAACTTACCAGAGTAACGACCATCCACAGAGGTTTTCATTATCTCACGCATATAAACATAACTAACTCTATCATTCATAGTCATGTTATCTTTCAAACCGCCATATACATCATCATCTGTTATTAATGACAGAAAGCCATCAACGCGATCTGCATCGGCAAGAAACTGAGGTATAAAATTGAGTAAAAATGATCAAATTGATACAATATTTCATTTTTTAATAATACTGTATACCATATTCATAAATGAAAGCAAGCTTTTCACTCTGTTAATGTTTCAAAATGGTTGGTATACAGCTGCCAAAACCAGTTAAACCACAGTTACACTGTACCTGCTTGATGTAAAAGTGCTCATTTACACAGCCATGGACGATACACCAGAGTTTTAACCATTGATGTAGAGACTCAGACTGGTTATCACTTATAGATACTGACACTGACCGAAACAGACAATTCCCATCTCCACAAACCCCTAATGGTTCCCAACCTGAGCGGAGCATATCATCCGGAACTTGGCATCTAACACTGTTTGGAAACAGATTTCAACAATTTTACAGAACAAAATGCAACAAAAACAAGTAAGATGCAGATTTTAAAATTTATTCAACAGCAGCAATTCCGACATGAATAGCGAAAATGGTATCACAACAGCACTTTTTCGACGGAACCTTTTTGCAGACGTAAATAAGATTTTGGTGAAGAAATATTTTCTGCTCACGTATATATATAGTTTAACTCACAACACATAAGTAACGCACTATCTCTTGACTTTGAAACTGCTTTTAAAGACATTTAATGCCTAAAACTAAAAATGGAATGTTTTGCCATATCTGCTATTCACGACGACACTCTTTTGCTGCCGTGAAAAAATTCTTTTTTTCAATTTTTAGAGACTCTACCTGTATAAAACCCCACAAAACATGCAATAACACAACGCAACGCAACATCAAAAGGCCCCAAATAGAACAGCACAGCATAACTGAATATAAGTAAAACAAATTCAGTACCTGATCTCAATATCTGGAATAGTCACATGACAAACAGATGGCTTCGACTTTGTACGTAGCGGAGAAAATTGAACCAGTTCCTCCATTGTCTCGCTAAGGTTCTTGAGTAACGCCCAGTCCTGATCTGCACACACATCTCCAATGAAATGCATTACTCTCTCCAAGTTCGCCGAGTTTGGTGACAAATTTTCCTTGATAAAAGAAATTTAAAAAGGCTCACGATATCTCAAGGCCTAATTAGAAAATGCAGTACTTAAATCAAGGTACTATATGTCATCCATTGCTTAAAATATTGTCTGTATTTTCAATCGAATGCAGTTCTTACAACTAATGCAGCAAATGCTCTTTCTGCACCATGATCACTCATACTTTGTCTGTAGTCCTGGCTTTTTCGTAGCCGAGTGGAATTATGGGAAACAGGTTGTGGGACAATAGCAACAATTTCCGCATCAGAACTACCCTCTTCATCATGACTCAAATCCTGTTCATCACCAACCTTATTACCAGCATCATCACTCTCATCCCTACCCAAATTTCTAGCATCACCTGCTAAATTTTTACCATTCCTATCCATATTTACACCATCATCATCACCATCTTCATTTTCACCACCATGTCCCCAGTTTGCATCATCTCTACCCAAATCTCTAGCATCATCACTCAGATCTTCACCACCATCTATATTTACATCACCACCTAAATTATACCCATCAACATCATCACCATCATTGTCATCACCATCATCACTATCATCATCAACAAATGCATTGTGCTTGCCAATATGTGCAGCAATGATCCTCTCCAACATATCCACGGTAGGCCTGTTTCTGCCATTGCTTGGATCACGAAACAATAAACTTGATGGCCACCATTCTGGTTTGTGATCCTCATCACCCCAATGTGGTTGTTTGGTTCCTTAATAATTTTAAAACTAGAATAACTGTTTGTTGATAATGATTAATTCATGCATTTATTGTATGTATCATTCTGGTATTACACTTAAAGATGATCACCATTACCATTATTGGTAACTAGGGAAATTACTAGCTTTCTTTTTCCATGAGCATTCAATTGTTTCCAGTCTTTTGGTATCTTGACTTTCACATTCATATGTTCATAATTTTCTATTGTAAAATAGATACTATTTATAATAATACCAAATAGCAACATGTAACCAAAACTCTTTATAGTGCCCCCAATTAGCTACTCAAGCTAAACACATTGACACTTTAATAAAGTATTCATTCATTCATTCATTCATTCACTCTGTCTCAATTGTTACAGCAACATGTAAATGGTGAAAAACAATAACAAAATTGACAGTCACATGTAACATAACTGGGGTCCAAATGTCAAATTATAAATATTTAGGCTTATTTATTTATTACACTAATTTAGACCAATTTAAAATGTTACGATTATAGGTAAAAGAGTGCACCTAATACTTCATTGCCTATTGAAGGTCATTAATTTGCACAGAATAGCAATGTTCATTAACTTACAGTGCAATAAATCATTTCATTGATCATTTATTGTGGCATATGAGCAGCTTGGTGGACAGTACATACCTGTTGAAGAACTGTTTGGTCCAACTGAGTGGGAAGCAAATATGGCTGCAACAAATGCCTGTTTCACAGCAGGGTTTTCAGCAAATTCCCTTAACTCACGAGGCCCTAAAAAAAGTGAAACATATACACTAATATTATAAAAACCAGCTGACATGCAGTTGGAGCAGGTGACAGTTTTGACAACCGTTCATGCTAACATTAAAGGTGCAGAGAAGCAGCTATGTAACATATACATAAACATGTTTACATTCTGTGACTATAGTACTATATATACTATCTAGCCAGAAGGAGTACAACATGAGACTATGTAGCACCTTGTGGTTACATTCCCCCTCCCTATGATGAATAAAAGGATCTGGGATTAAAAAAAGTAAAATTCAAAGTAGGGTGCATCAGGGCTTAATCCAAATGTGTTAATAAAACTATACTACATATAATCAATATTAGTTAATCAATATTAGAGGAGCAGGAATTGGTCTATTTTTTAAAAAACTCAACTCTGACTTTACATGGTCACTTTAAAATTAGCTGCTATAGCTTTAAACTAGTTGTGCTGGCTATATATATATATATGCCTACATTCACGAGTCTCTTGATAATTGTTAATACAATGACAGTGCTAGAATATAATTTTATATTCTAGTATAAAACAAAATATACTTTACCTGAATAATATATCTCCCCATTTAACCATGTTAATGCCACTGTTGGACACTTGGTCAATTCATACCAATCTTGAATCTTAAATGTAATAAATGCTAGTAATCATGAACAACATACAACTGTAATACTGAATTGACGGCTCTATTATTTTTCACAATAAAATGAATAATCCCCTACCTTTGTCTGGAGGCTTTTTGCGTTACGAAGGTCAAACCTTCGTCTATATCTTGGATCCTTAGCCTTCGATTTCTCTTTGTATCGTCTTCTTAATGGCACCTATTAAATAATGAAATACACACGTTCCTATACCTCAAGAATTTACATATAAATTGCTTTATACAATAAAATTTGCATACTTCATCTACGTCCATTTCGTTGTTCATTTGCATATCACTGATATCAGGCTCCTCCATATTGTCAGCCATAATCACTTTCTGAGCCCACTGGCCTTGTTGTTTGCGTTTACGCACGCCGTGGTTATTTTTGTGGTTAGTGACACTTTTTTTGATACTATAATACCTCCTCATCCAAGCCATTTTATTGCACTAATAACAAATTTAACCCTCTATTAAGGGTATGCAAATAAAAATATTGCTGCATTTTACAACCGTGTTAAATCAAAACATGCCGTGCAATTCACGCGTGGACAAGATGGCTGGACCATTACAGGGGGGGAATAACTTTCCACGCAGATGGACGAGCGCTTGCGTGACAACTTAAATCATCTTGATACAGCAGCATCGTAGAAAAAGAAAAACAAGAAAATCATTATTTTGTTTTGTCCGAACAGTTTATTTAGGCCGTTTTCCCTTTAGACTACCTAATGTTGAACAACTTAACTTCAATAATTTGGGTATTAACTCTGTTGTCACGCAAGCGCTCGTCCATCTGCGTGGGAAGTTATTTTCCCCCCTGTAATGGTCCAGCCATCTTGTCCACGCGTGAATTGCACGGCATGTTTTGATGACAAAATGGCGTCGAATTTGGACAAAGTTAGGGTTTTATCCTATCGATGGTTAAACTTCTACAATCCGCATGAAAACTACTCAAACTGGGTTTGAAATCCTCTTGTTGCTATTATGTCATAACTGACCTGGTTATTTGGAGGGATTTTAATGGCTTTCGTGGAACAATAGCGGGACAAAGTGGCGATTTCGGCGAACTTCGTCAATTTGCAGGAAGTAGGTAAATTTCATATTATTATTTTGGTCACAAAATATCAACTATTTTACACCAAAACTAAAATAGTTTAAATTTGGGCATCAATATACATGCAGTATGCGAAAAACTGATAGATATTATGCATTCCTAATTGTCTGAGCTTTCATTGGTTTATAAATACAGAGAGAGCAATGTGTATATTTTTGGAATTTTGGACAATACATTATCAGATCCTAGGCCTCGGCAAATACCATTTAGGCACTCTGGGGACTTGTAAGCGATTTTATTTGAGGCAGGCCTGCACAGTATTTTAAACAAAATTAATCGGGGTAATAATAGTTACTGGTGATATTGTTTAATTAAAGATTTTTATGTCTGTTTATTCCAAGATATAGAAGTAAATAGAAGACCCATATCCAAAAAAAATCTATGGAAAACATGTTTTTGTGTTTGGAACATGGAATAATAACCTGGGTGTGGTTCTCCATAGAGTATGTGATGCAAAAAGATAGATAAATGTATGGGCTTTCTACTGATATATAACTTGTACAGGGTTTTTGCATTGCACTGAAGTATTCTGCCTTAATAATGAAGTGTGCAGACTTTGCAAACTTTCTTAACATTCAATTGGAACCCAAATGGTTAATGAAAATTGTTACTATTCTAGACTAATGTCTTTGTAGGTATTATTGTTAATTTATATAGGGATTTTGATATCAACTTATGCGAAGATATAGAAGTAAATTATATATTTTCTGGCCCTATAAGCCTAAAGCCCTGGTCAAACGAGTATGAGAGTTGATGAGAGTTGTTGAAAAGCGAAAGTTGACCAGATGTTACCGCGCGCGTTGCAGGAACTATTTTGTACCATTTTGTATTTATTTTGTACTATTTTTCTGAGTCTGTTACCACAAAATACAAACTGCAAACTATTTTTTAACTCTTATCAACTCTCATGACTTATCAAACGCGCCCGAACTCTAATCAAATTTTGAACAGTTCATAGTGTACTTAAGCCCCGTTTACGGCACCAGTAGCCGCGCCGAATTAAATATTAAGTATTGCTTTTTCACCATGAGATATTCTTGTCTGATATCTGTACTACTATAAAACTTGCTTTCTTTCTTGTATTCTATTCTGTTCCAATCCACCTCTTTCCATTACTTTACATTACATGACCTTACATCGCATTACCACCTTACGTTGCATTATGTTACATTACATTAGATTATGTAACATTACGTTACATTACGTTACATTGTGTTACATTACATTACATTGTATTTTATTTTATTTTACAATGTGTTTAATTTTATTTTATTTTACAATGTATTTTATTTTATTTTATTTCATTTTATTTTAGGCTCGAAAGGAGCAATGAACATGGAAATTTGAGGTTCCGGAGAAGCTTCATATGTGAACTGAGGAACATTTACATCTTCTTCCAAATGCATAAGTGTCCATGGCTAACTGGCCTGATTCAAAAATTTCTTTCCATTACAACTTTTCAAGATACTGAGGAACTGAACAAGTTTAAATTAACAGAGATATCCATGGCTAATATTCGACTTTCTGACTGGATACTTTAATTTTTTGAGGTCAGAAGCTTCATATGTCAACTAAGGAACATCCTGTTTCTACCAAAAATTACCAAGAACATTTACATCTCCTTCCAAATGCATAAGTGTCCATGGCTAACTGGCCTGATTCGAAAAATTCTTTCCATTACAACTTTTCAAGATACTGAGGAACTGAACAAGATTGAATTAACAGAGATATCCATGGCTAGTATTCTGACTGGATACTTTACTTTTTGAGGTCAGTGGCTGAAGTAATATGAAGGAAATACATAGAAATAAATTAAGTAAAAAAATCAAATGTAATGATGAAGAAATACATATTATAAATAAAAAATATTAAAATGTAGTAATTTAAAAATACATATTATAAATTATATATATATATATAAATAAATATATTAATAATAACATATATAATATTGTGTACATACAGAAACCCAATATATCCCAAACCACCTTTGCCTTTCTTTTTCACCATGAGATCGTACTTACTACTGTAAAACTCGCTTTCTTTCTTGTATTCTATTCTATTTTAATCCTCACCAGCACATTCCATTACTTTACATTACATTACCTTACATCACATTACCTTACCTTACATTACCTTGCGTTGCGTTACGTTACATTAGATTACGTTACGTTACGTTACATTACGTTAAGTTACATTACATTGTATTTTATTTTATTTTTTTATTTTACATTGTATTTTTTTTATTTTATTATATTTTGTTATATTATATTATATTATATACGAGCCTTCCATGACTTGTTTCTCTAAAGGTTTATTTGCCTGCTTAGAAAATAGCGGACAATTATATATTTTATTATATTATATTATATTATATTTTATTATATAAAGTGTAGTGCTTTATAGGGTTTTCGAGCACTGATAAAACTGATAACTTCACATGTGAGATTATGATAATTTCACATAGAATTACTGTCATGTAATTCCTCCCCAGTCCCCTGGTAGAGATATGTCTTTGAGTTAGAGAATGGAAAAGTATTTCGATGATTTGAGGTTGAAATGAGCTTACTGCTGTTCTTTAAACACGCCCCCGACGAGTGACGATCATCATACGATCCATCACGATGTTCTTTACTTGAACAGAACACGATGTTTGTGAGTAAGAATTACTCATCATATAAATATGGCCTAATTTTTAAGCTTTCATACGTATTTTAAAATATACATGCTGCTATTGTTATGTTTCTATTTATGTTTTCAAGAGTTCTAGTTGAATTTCTACCGATTTTGAACTTTGACATTGTGACTTAATAATTTGTTTCAATTAGCCTTTCTCTTCTTTTGAGATCTTACTTCTCGGTCTCTTTGGACTTGCATACACTTTTGACGAACTTAACGAATTTTAAGTAATTTGATTTGTTTCAATTAGCCTTTCTCTTCTTTTGAGATCTTACTTCTCGGTCTCTTTGGACTTGCATACACTTTTGACGAACTTAACGAATTTTAAGTAATTTGATTTGTTTCAATTAACCTTCTCTTCTTTTGAGATCTCACTTCTCGGTCTCTTTGGACTTGCATACACTTTTGACGAACTTAACGAATTTTAAGTTGCAAATTATAATTATATTATATTATTATATTATATTATATTAAGAACTTACTGACTGAGAGTGAGGTCTATACGGTAAATATCAACTCTATATTGTAAATATAATTTATTTATTTTCAAATTTATTATTTTCCGTTTAAGACTGTAATCCGTTTTACAGTTTATATTTCGTCGGTTTTTGCCGTGAGTTTTGCGTTGTTTCACAGGGCAATAAGAATTGCGTATTGCCCGTGGGCAATACGGGAAAATTCGGACCGTCTGCAGCCAATCAAATTTCAGAATTAACAAAAACAAACGCTTGCCATTAGATATTATACTATATTAAGAACTTGCTGAGCGATAGCGAGGTCAATAGACAAAGACAGAGGTTTGATATTTACCGTAAAGACCGAACAGTCTAAGTTAGTAAGTTTTTTATTATATGGAATAATTCATGCATATATGTAACGATTAACTTTTTATGAGTAATTTTAATGATAAATCTCATCTGGGCACATGACACCGAAACATCGGCCTAAAAGGAAAAAACACTATTTTGTAGAATATAAATTTATTATTTTTATTTCAAATTCAATTTTTCCGTTTAAGAATTTAATCGGTATTTCAGTTTAAATTTAGTCGGTTTTTGCCGTGAGTTTTGCCTTGTTTTCAAAGGGCAATAAGAATTGCGCATTGCCCGTTGGCAATACGGAAATATCCGGACCTGTCAGTAGCCAATCAAATTGTACAATTAACCAAAACAAACGTTTGCCATATAATAATATATTACACATTATATTATATTATATTATTCAGGTTAGAGACTGTTGTGAGTGTTTGCTTACAAATAAACCCCACGCGCCGACCATACAATGTACGAGAATTTTGAATTCTTCGCAAGTTTTTTACTATTTACAAGAAATGAATTATGTTCTTACCACTACATTATCATACAAAATATCCCGACCTGTCATTTCTCACATCGCGTAAGCTTTTTCCCACAGAAACTACACAAGGCAGCGCATTAAATATCGTATAAAACAAATTTTTCATCTCAAACAATTTACGTAAAAATTGTACATAAAAAATTCCATTCTTCTTGATTTTATAAATTTTGCTGACGACTGCAAAAAAACCCTCGACTGTCCGATGGATATTACGATGAAAAAGCAATGATAATTTTGGCGAATAATGATATAATTTTAGTTTGTTAGCCAAGATATCAATTGGATTTATGATCAGTAGGTCTTACAAGCAAGCGATAACGAGAAATGGTAGGTAAAGCCGAGCAGGCATTTAGTAGTTTTCATCAAGATGATAAAATAACACGAGTTAGCTTTAAATTGGTTATTTTATATTCGTACTTTTATGCCAGGATTAAATAATAGTGTGAGAACTGTTTTAAAAGTTATTTTACAAACGGTACCCCGCAGTTTCTTGAAGTTTTCGATGTGCATTTTGAACAAGATATCAAGCATCTAAATGTTGGCTACAAGACTGGAATTTTAATAATATACTGATCTTCCAGGAACATACGGAAAGCCAAAGGCTACCCAAATTCATCAAAATCCCGTTTTACAGAAACATTTCTACAAACACTGTCACAATGCATCTATAAATTAACATTATGAAACGAAACACATGTACTTCTGGGCTACCTAGAGCCAAACATTTAGATGTTTAATATCGCTGTTTAAATCGAGGTTGCAGGAAGCCACACTTTGTTGCTCGCTGTGTTTTTGTATATTCATAGCGTGTTAACGTTGTTGTCAAATTACTTCATGTTTGGCTCGTTTGTACGATTTTTATTATGCACTAGTTTTGAAGGATCGAAAACTCACTCGTTCGCCACGCTCACTCGTTCGTGCATAAAGATCGTACGTACTCGCCAACCATGAAGCAATCTCTATATATTATATCATTGTTATATATTATATTTTTACGTTATATGTTATTAATAATAATTATTATTATTATTACTTTATAATATAAACGTAGTTGCTACAATTTATTAGTTGTCTGAGTTGCATGTATGAATTGACGAAAGTTGAAGACAATGAAAGTTAAATATTCTAGCTGTAAAATACTTGTTGTTGTTTTCTTACTTAACAGCCAGTTGTTTAGGAACGACGAAGATTTAAATTTCTAAATCCACCTCTAAACACATTTTTATTGCTTTTAATACGAAATGACAATTTTTAAAACAATTTACAAAACTAAAGATTCAATATATGGACATCTTAAATTTTATGAAATAAAGATTTTATTTGTAAATATCAAAATTTTGAAACATAACTATTTATGTTTATAATATTACTATTTTTATTAAAATTACATTATTAAATTATATTATTGTTATTGTTATATTCTTATGATATTATTTTTTCATGTTTTCTCACTTATTATTTCTATACTATAAAGTCAGTTTGGGCGTGGCCAAAAGTGCGGATAGAGGTTTCTCGCAGGTGTTTCGACGGATTTTATGCGAAACTTGGGTAGGGTACTTAGGGCGTGGCTTTTTCTTATTTTTCTTGTTTTAGTGCTTTAACTATTCAAAAATTAATAAAGTTTCTTCATTGTTAGTGTGTACGAGTATCAAGTAGCCGGTTAAAAACATATGAAAATCAAGTTCCCCAGTGAATAACTATCTCCCGTAATTGCAAAAAAGTATTAAATTAAGCCACAGCATTTGTAAGTGTGAATAAACAAGCGAAAAAAAAAAAAGTAAAATATTCCTTATTATTGTAACCATTTATAGAAAGAGATTATTGTCATACAATAGACATCTTGAGCTGTACGAAGCCATGCAACGAATGTATAGAGCGCCGTCCACCACGCAGAAAAGTGTTTTTTCAACCTACCAAAAAACGCTGGGGAAGGCAATAAAATTACTTTTAATTGTTTGCTTTGGAGCTAAGCAAAGAAAAATCTCAATTTAAGAGTACTAAGGTTTAATCCGGGCTATACTGATCAATGGGCAATTTTAAAATGACTGTCCGATGGATAGCGCTCTATTGCAAGTTGTAGACTTTTCAGTGTTGCTTCGGAGTGATTGTGAATTGGTTTAAATCCGGTCCTTATCGTTTCTATTTGGTCATAAATTTTGCTGACGACTGCAAAAAAACGACTGTCCGATGGATATCAACTATGATATCAATGATGGAAAGCAATGATAATCTTGGCAAGTAATGAGATCATTTTAGTTTGTTAGGCAAGATATCAATTGGATTCATGATCAGTAGGCCTTTCAAGCAAACGATGACGAGAAATTGTAGGTAAAGCCGTGCAGGCATTTAGAAGTATTCAGCAAGATGATAAAATACACGAGTTAGCTTTAACATTGGTTTATTTTATATTCGTACTCTTATGCCAGATTAAATAGTAGTGTTAGAACTGTTTTTAAAGCTATTTTACAGCGGTTCCCCGAAGTTTCTTGAAGTTTTTAATGCACATTTTGAACAAAGATATCAAGCATCTAAATGTTTGGCTAGAAGACTGGAATTTAATAATATATCTTCCAGGGAACATACGGAGAGCCAAAGGCTATCCAAACTCATCAAATCCCGCGTTTTACAAAAACTTTTCTACAAACACTGTCACAAATGCATCTATAAATTAACATTATGAAACGATACACATGTACTTCTGGGCTACCTAGAGCCAAACATTTAGATGTTTAATATTCGCTGTTACTATACCTATGTTCCTATTAGTTAACTGTCCACATTAAATCAGCGCGAGGATGACTTATTTTCCCCTCTTTTCCAACACCCACGAACAAAGTCTTTTACGTGCTTCCAATCACGCTCCACTTCTTTGTTACTCTCCAAGAATGCAACACACTCGTCTTTCTTGGGAGATGTTTATCCCGTATGTGCTTTGAAAACACCGCAAACACCGCATTTTTTTCTTTGTTGTCCATGGTTTTCTCTCAGTCCGTTTTCGTGTACCTAATTGAAAGAAGTGCATCCGATTATTTAGCAATGCATTCGGCAACCACCTGTAAGTATTTTGTTTGTCACAGTTTTACTACAATAGTTTATGATCGAAAAAAAAAAGAAAGATCATAGTAAAATATCTCTTCTTAATTATTATACACCTCGTGGGTATTGTCGTTCCTGATTGGTAGGAAAACGCCGGTTTATTCACAATATTCTGAATTTACTACGTAATTTCAGCTGCTGACATGCTCAGCCGTCCAATATATATTTTTTGAATCGAACTTGCATACAAAAAAACCAATTATTGGACTCTCTCGTGTCTAAACTAGAAACCGAAAAGACGTGTTTTGGGGGTTATATTTGAACTTACTTGAAGGTGCACATGGTTTGCGTTCTGGTTGTTGCAGTTGCCGCATTCGATGATAAACAACTTGCTGTAAATGATCAGGTTAAAACAAGGTCGTTCATCAAAGTGGTGTAAGACTAATTAATATAAATTATTGAAACAGGATAATACAATATACAGCTAATAATGCACTTACCATCATTCTCAAAAGGCGTTTGTTTTGCGTTTTCTTCAAATTCTATTGGGAGAAAATACAATTTAAAAACAAGACTTATTTACCTCCACGAATTACAAATACTGAAAAAAGTTGCTATAAAAAGTCAACATATAGTGATTTTCAAGTTTTAGTAAATTAAAAACTATTTTCCTTACCTGACAACCGAATTTCACGAGGATTCTTCCTTTGAAATGATGTGCTCGGCCTTCATCGACAGCCATGAGTAAATTGCCGACAACGGCCAACTCTAATGTTGTATCAGGTAGTCGGTAATAGTCCTTGTGCACGTGAATATCATGGCCAAGATGTCTCGCGAGCCAGCCCATTTCACTTTCGCCCATGTTACCAGTTGACTAATGGTTTGCAACATACTTTCGCAGATTCGTTGAGGTAATCAGGCGAGGCTCCTTTAACTTTAGTTGGCCACATACCCGCGTAATGACGTCGTGGCCTCTCAACGACTTTTTTGATTTTCCGTTGTTTACCGCAAAGACAAACGGGTTGTCTTTCCCTACTCCTCCCTCACTTCTCGTTTTATTGAGAGCAAGGATTCCTTTCTTTACGTCATCGGTAATTATGACAGGAACTTTTCGTCTCCTTTTCCCCACAATCTCCACCATATCAAATCTGAGAATACAAAAAGGTGTTCTGTCATATTGAGATGCTACAAATTTAATGTTTATGAGGCCGTCTCTTGTCTCAACTAAGAACAATTGATTTGATTTTAATGTTAGGAAACTGAATCAATCCTGCATGATATGGCAATAGTTAAATTGGTTGAAAATCGTTTTGCAAAATAATCATTCAAATCTGAGAAATCTAACCCTCTATATAGGTTATGTGCCAAGAACGAGGTTGATATGATACTTGAGGCTGATCAACCGCACTGATCGATCATCGATCTGTGAAGTAACTGATATTCGAATATCTTCCTTATAACATAGGCATCGTGCTAAGTTAATAAGAAGTTATGTTTATAACCGTTTACACAGCTCCCGTTCGCTGCTTGAAAGCGACTCCAAAATTTCTTTATTATGAGCATTGTTCCAATTCGGGCGTTGCTCGAAGTGCTAAGCTGCATTTGAGCAGCCTCACCACCTGCAGAAAGATAAAAATATTTCTGTATGAGAATACATTAGCCGCTATGTTGGCAGCTATCATGACATACATAGTTCAACAATATTGCGTCATTGGATTCCAACTGAGAGGAATAAAATTGTGAAGAATGAAATGATAACTTATGTGTCTCAGCTATTTTCTATTTCACTACAAAAAATATGCTTCACTCAATATTTCACTTTAAAATATGCGTTATGAATTTTAGATGAATTTGCGTTTCTTCTAACCTAAAAGATTGCCCGTTTAGAACGAAGATAATACCGACGAAGATCTTTGGCTCGAAAACGAATCACAGTACTTTGAACTTACAAACTAAGATTAACTATTGAAATACTCTTATGAATGTTTGGTTTCGAAAGCCTGCAAGACCTCTAATGAACAGGATTTAACTTAATTGACCTTTCAATCACCACGCTAAGATATACACTTTCAGGAATACAAGTAATTACCTCTTCGCTTATTAAACATGATAAGCCTTGTAAGGCACACCTCCGCCAGCTTTCTCCATCTCTCGACGGTGACTTCCTCATTTACTTTCTTTGTCAATTCAGCGATTTTTTCTATCACGTGTTTTCGTATGCCAACAGATCCTCCGTAATTGGAAGAAGTTGAGGAGCGTTATGTTTCTTTACGCAAGGTGGTCAAGCGCGGCCTGGATATCTTGTCATGCCACTCCGCGTCATACAACTGGGGCAAATCGTCTATCTCCGCTTTCTTTCCAGAATTTGCTCTCTTAGTGCTTTGCAACGAATTATCACTGCCGCCTTTTCAACTCGTATCCGCAGTGCACCGATGTTGCCGGAGCTTTAAATCTTTTTTGCGACGTGGTTCCATCGTTCTCCTCGTACCCTCCAACTTTTCTGGCGCATTCCACCAGAGTGTCGAAATGCCGCGGCCTCAACAAATCTTCCAGGGAGGCCTCCGTGTTCCCCAACAACTTTCTCCCTTCGATCAGAGCCCTCCCAAGAAGTCTCATTTTCTGCGACACTTCACTTGCCTTTTCCGCTCCCCTCTTTTTCAATCATGTTGCTTCCCAGTGTTAGGATGGTGGGATCACCTCGCACGGCAGTGCTTACGACGTCGTAAGACATGATCTTAAGAACCTTTTCCGAGAGCATTTTGCTGCACCCGCTTGGAAGCTTTCCTGCAGCCAGCAGGAAACGTCCTTCGTGTTTCATACATCTGGACGTTTCTTTTCTCTCGTCTTCTTCCCTAAACGGGCATTTTGGGGCGTGTCGCCAAAGCTCATCCCCAAGAAAAAACCCATGGGCAATATTTGCAAGGTAGATAATTTTCAGGGTTACCTGATCCCTCATCGTTGGCCGTTGGTCTTCTAACCACTTTTAACTCTCCTTTCTTCAACTCCAGCACCCGCATATTATGGTTAAAATTGCCCATTCTACAGAGTTTTTCAAACTGTTTTTTTCTCTTTTCATGGTTTGCGGGATGCTGAAGAGCGTCCTTCACTTCTTTCTCTTCCCCATGCACTTGTTGCAGATGCCGCGCAATCTTCGCGTATTCTTTTTCGCAGAAAAAGCAAGAGTGAGTTTTATCATAAACCCGGGCACCTTCAGGTGCTAAATTGATGTACACTACAGAAAAGAGAATTGTCATAATTCAGTACAGCGTATATCAATTACAGCTCTATTAAGACGTTCCAGTAGAGAAGTCCAGTGGTTAAATAAATACATATATTGATTATGAAGCATTAAAAACGTCTATTGAATAAGGTTAATCATGATGATATAAAGATTGAACACTATCTTAAATAATTTGAATTTCATCTAAAGTGTCTCCAAATGAATTGAAAACGTGAAGATGTGCATGCAGATCAGGACTTGGTTGCTGATAATTTAATAATCTAGCTATTTTTGTATATTACAAGTTTACGTAAACTTACCAGCTGAAGTAGAAGCAATTTGTTTTGCCAGTTGGAAAGATGCCTCAGATTCTCGACCTAAAAAATCAATTATATATTTAAATTCATAGACATCGGTAGATATGTAAATCTTATGACATATCTACCTCTCAAACTAATTTGAAAACTCTTTCCTGATTGAAATGTGTTACCTTTCACATCGTCGTTACCATCAGTGCCATGTAAGTTTTCCTAAGGAGTGATAACAGGTCATTAATACAGAAACAAAACTATATTTCATCACGGCCGGGGATATAGTTTCTCCAGACATTTTTACAGTTGCACATGACCTATTTTAGAATGCTAAACAAAATGGCTCGTTCGATCATATGAGTATCGAAATTGCAGTTTTCTTAATAATTATGATGCTTCACCTCATCATCGTTTTCATCCACAATTTGACCAGCTGGAGTAGAAACAATTGGTTTTGCAGGTTGGAAAGATGCCTCAGATTCTCGACCTAAAAAATCAATTATATATTTAAATTCATAGACATCGGTAGATATGTAAATCTTATGACAAATCTACCAGTCAAACTAATTTGAAATCTCTTTCCTGATTGAAATGTGTTACCTTTCACATCGTCGTTACCATCAATGCCATTTATGTTTTCCTAAGAAGTGATAACAGGTTATTAATACAGAAACAAAACTATATTTCATCACGGCCGGGGATATAGTTTCTCCAGACATTTTTACAGTTGCACATGACCTATTTTAGAATGCTAAACAAAATGGCTCGTTCGATCATATGAGTATCGAAATTGCAGTTTTCTTAATAATTATGATGCTTCACCTCATCATCGTTTTCATCCACAATTTGACCAGCTGGAGTAAAAACAATTGGTTTTGCAGGTTGGAAAGATGCCTCAGATTCTCGACCTAAAAAATCAATTATATATTTAAATTCATAGACATCGGTAGATATGTAAATCTTATGACAAATCTACCAGTCAAACTAATTTGAAATCTCTTTCCTGATTGAAATGTGTTACCTTTCACATCGTCGTTACCATCAATGCCATTTATGTTTTCCTAAGAAGTGATAACAGGTTATTAATACAGAAACAAAACTATATTTCATCACGGCCGGGGATATAGTTTCTCCAGACATTTTTACAGTTGCACATGACCTATTTTAGAATGCTAAACAAAATGGCTCGTTCGATCATACGAGTATCGAAATTGCAGTTTTCTTAATAATTATGATGCTTCACCTCATCATCGTTTTCATCCACAATTTGACCAGCTGAAGTAGAAACAATTGGTTTTGCAGGTTGGAAAGATGCCTCAGATTCTCGACCTAAAAAATCAATTATATATTTAAATTCATAGACATCGGTAGATATGTAAATCTTATGACAAATCTACCAGTCAAACTAATTTGAAAACTCTTTCCTGATTGAAATGTGTTACCTTTCACATCGTCGTTACCATCAATGCCATTTATGTTTTCCTAAGAAGTGATAACAGGTTATTAATACAGAAACAAAACTATATTTCATCACGGCCGGGGATATAGTTTCTCCAGACATTTTTACAGTTGCACATGACCTATTTTAGAATGCTAAACAAAATGGCTCGTTCGATCATAGAGTATCGAAATTGCAGTTTTCTTAATAATTATGATGCTTCACCTCATCATCGTTTTCATCCACAATTTGACCAGCTGGAGTAGAAACAATTGGTTTTGCAGGTTGGAAAGATGCCTCAGATTCTCGACCTAAAAAATCAATTATATATTTAAATTCATAGACATCGGTAGATATGTAAATCTTATGACAAATCTACCAGTCAAACTAATTTGAAATCTCTTTCCTGATTGAAATGTGTTACCTTTCACATCGTCGTTACCATCAATGCCATTTATGTTTTCCTAAGAAGTGATAACAGGTTATTAATACAGAAACAAAACTATATTTCATCACGGCCGGGGATATAGTTTCTCCAGACATTTTTACAGTTGCACATGACCTATTTTAGAATGCTAAACAAAATGGCTCGTTCGATCATATGAGTATCGAAATTGCAGTTTTCTTAATAATTATGATGCTTCACCTCATCATCGTTTTCATCCACAATTTGACCAGCTGGAAGTAAAACAATTGGTTTTGCAGGTTGGAAAGATGCCTCAGATTCTCGACCTAAAAAATCAATTATATATTTAAATTCATAGACATCGGTAGATATGTAAATCTTATGACAAATCTACCAGTCAAACTAATTTGAAATCTCTTTCCTGATTGAAATGTGTTACCTTTCACATCGTCGTTACCATCAATGCCATTTATGTTTTCCTAAGAAGTGATAACAGGTTATTAATACAGAAACAAAACTATATTTCATCACGGCCGGGGATATAGTTTCTCCAGACATTTTTACAGTTGCACATGACCTATTTTAGAATGCTAAACAAAATGGCTCGTTCGATCATACGAGTATCGAAATTGCAGTTTTCTTAATAATTATGATGCTTCACCTCATCATCGTTTTCATCCACAATTTGACCAGCTGAAGTAGAAACAATTGGTTTTGCAGGTTGGAAAGATGCCTCAGATTCTCGACCTAAAAAATCAATTATATATTTAAATTCATAGACATCGGTAGATATGTAAATCTTATGACAAATCTACCAGTCAAACTAATTTGAAAACTCTTTCCTGATTGAAATGTGTTACCTTTCACATCGTCGTTACCATCAATGCCATTTATGTTTTCCTAAGAAGTGATAACAGGTTATTAATACAGAAACAAAACTATATTTTATCACCGCGGGATATAGTTTCTCCAGACATTTTTACAGTTGCAAATGACCTATTTTAGATTGCGATCATACGAGTTTCGAAATTGCAAATTTCTTAATAATTATGATGCTTTACCTCATCATCGTTTTCATCCACAATTTGATCTACGGGCCATGCGCTGAAGCTATTCACCTCAATTTTGCCCGAATGAGTTGGATACTCTGCCCAGCACCGCACGTCATCTCGGCATAGTGAGATAATTGACACGGCTACCCAGCCATTCGTTAACGTATAGTTGTGGACCATCTTGAAATTTTTCATGACTTTGCCCGCTCCAACCTTCTTGTTATCCCTTCTTAAACTCACTTGAAGTAAAAGTATTCAATGTTATAATTCTCAGCCTAAAATTAATTTTATCATTCTTGTGAAAATAAATACAATTTCTCCCTATCTGTGCATTAGAGAGATGTGTATAGGCGAAATTTCAAACATCACTTTTTAAACTCACCTATCCCATCTGTGGTTTTTTCGCTATTTTTCAAAAGAGTACCCTAGAAAGATAATGTATTAACTTGGGTCAAGGACTGATTTTCTCGTTAGGTTAAATGTTACTTGCGTTTAAGGATTTTTTTTCAACCTACCTCACTACTAGTACTGCATTCGTTTTCCTTTTCGTCTTTTTGTTCATTGTGGAATATGTTCTCAAAACGAACCTAAAAGTGATTGAAATTAGTTTCAAATTAAAAGTGAATAAAATTCGGCGATTCATTTTCATAACATCCGATTTACGTCGGCACGGAAATCTCGTCCATGGTCTCGATTGATTAATTTTCTAAATTGGTTATTAGACCATGCACACAATGCTAATTTTACTCACGGCTTTCTTTGTCTTGCTGGACTTTATTTTAGCATCGCTCGCATTTTCAGAACTCTATGAAATACAACGTAAATTTCGATCACTTGCCTGTATTGTTAGGGTGTGAATACAAGGCGCAATTCGGCTGGTTAGCGGGGCTAATATTTAATGAAACAAAGCAGGCATTATATATGAAATAATTTCAGCGTATAAACGGAAATTTCAGCTCAGTTTGAGTTATTTAATATTAAGTGTAATCGCTTCAGCCTGGTCAGAACTACGTAAAGTACGTCAATGTAATCTGCGATTTTTTCCTGCCAGTTTATCCCCGGGCTGTAATGAATTGCCTTATGGCTATGTATCAACCATTTGTCATGCTTCAACATTTGTTGCCTAGATTGCTAGATATAGGTATTTTCTTATTTCAACCTACCTGGATATCGCTTTGTTTGTTTTTTTCGTCAGCTGACGTTACCCTTGCTCTTTTCCTGCACTGAAAAAACATAAGGAAACGACATTTGTTACAAACATAAGATACTAGGTTGTTGCTGCCCCCGTCCCGAAAATCCTGGCTACATCTCTGCTAACCAGCTTTCGTACAACCTCATGCCCTAGGTGTTGATCCTGTATATGAATCAATCCTGTATACTGTTAAATCCTTCAAAATTTGTTGCCTATATCGCGCTAGATATAGGTATTTTCTCATATAAACTTACCTGGATATCGCTTTGTTTCTCCTTTTTGTCAGCCGATGCAAGCCTTCCTCTTTTCCTGCACTAAAATAATCAGAAAGAAATAGACATTTCTCATAAAAATAGGACACTAGGTTTATGCTGTACCACCCCTAGTCAATTTTTACAATGTTACTTTACATACGTGTTTTTCCTTTTTCCTTCTCTCGATAGCGTCGCTAGCCTCTTTACTTTTAGAACTCTGAATGACATAGAAAGTAAATATCCATGAGTTCGCTGTGCTACATAATATAGTGTTATACATTGTTAAATTGAAACCATTATAACTGCATGAATATGCAGCCAGGATCGCTAGAATGATGTTGAATGGTGACAACATCATTCTTGTATTCATTTCGAAGCAATCATAAAATTATTATTAAAATTAATATTTTTCTGTGATGTGGAACGTAATGAAGAATTTATTATATTTTATCGTGAAACTATATCTTTAACATTTAACATTGTATATATGTATTATATATATATACCTTATTTTCTTGTTCCATCAGCCATGGGTAATCTTTTTCCCCATAATCGTAGAGAACTTCCTCACCTGTGTGTATCTCTTTGACTGAGAATAAGCAAAGTGTAGGAATATTCTCTACGGATACCACTTTCATCTTGGCGTTTAATATGTCGTCTTTACCGGCATGATTTACTAGACGTCCTAAAGTGGGACCGCTTATTGGCTCATCCGTCGCATCGTAGCTATATAAATTTATAAGGTGTTTAAAAGTTAAGTAGTTGCTAGGAAATGGATAATAAAATAAATCATCAAGCAGCAAATAGACTGGACAAGATTGCTCAAGGTTGTCGCCATTGCAACAGTAGCGTTAATTGTTATGATTATTTTTCTCAACGCGAAGGAAAGCGCGTTTAAGAACAATAGAAAATCAAACAATTTATGATGCAGGAGGTATCTATAAATTTATTACTTAGCCCCCACTTTCTAACATGCTTCTCGGGCCTAGTGTTCAGTGCAGGATGTACAAAGGCTGCATGGATAGCGCCATGCACCGAATAGAGTTTTTTCAATCGTTTTGAAATTGCCCATAACTTTGATTAAAACTTCGTTTTCTTAAATTGGGAATCCTCTTTAATAATTGTTAGCTCCAAAGCGGTAATTTTATTGCTTTTCAGCATTTTTAGAACGGTAAATAATCACAGGATAGCGCTATCCAGCCTTTGTACAACCGGCCCCAGGACATTATTTATGTTGTTTTCAACAATATAGAATCAATTTGAGCGTTTCACGCGTGTAGAAAGCCATCGAGGTACGGATAAAAGATTAAAAGTTAATCAATTCGTAAAATATTAAGGGTATAGTACAATAGTATAGTATTTGTATATATTATATGCAGGTGTATTTTTATTTTTCCAAAAAAATTTTCATTTCACTTCATCTAAGGCCGCATTGGCGTTTAAGGCATCCTATCGTACTTTTGTAATATTGCCTCTGACTGATGCTAAGCTCGGTATTCTATGTAATACATATGTGAAAATCTTACCAAAGCTGTTTGCCAGTGTATTTAAAGTAATATCGAAATATTCCTCTTTTTGTGCCTTCAACTGCGTCTCTTTGTTCCCCTTCCTTTGCTGTGATTAGTTCGCCAGGATATTGAAAGAGAAATTGACCCTTCTCAAAAAATCTTTTTGCAAAGACAGCTCTCCCTGAAATCAAAAAGTAAAACTGATGGTAGATGGATAAAAATAGTAACTACTAGTAACTAACAATTTGCAGTCCAATATTGCAATAAGAAAACAAGCGCCCACATCTTTTTCTTTGAACGTAGGGCACCTAGCCCCTCGTGAATTAACTGAAGAGGCTCCTTTTCAATTAAAAAAGCATTTTGGCATTACTAGTAATACTTACGGTATTTGCATGGTAATAGAACTAGAGTTGTAAACTTATATTTTTAATTCAGCGTAAGTGTCAAGAAAAGTTTAATTTGTTTGTGTCTCGGCAATAGACTGTTGCGATTTTTCATATTATTCAGTATATTTTATTTATACTATACCAAATTAGTAAAGTTATCAAGTTTGATTAGTTATGAAAAGTTGCCATTTTTCGTTTTAGCGGAAGTCAGATTAGTTGTGCTGACTTTCTGGTCATATTTTGTATCTTAAAAAGACGTACCAATGTGAATGTTTGGCTGGATATAAAGGAAATCGATGCCAGATTAAACGTAAGTAAATACAATAGTTCTTTATGGTAAGAGCATCATCCACTTTTTGAAAAGGACAAAACTAGCGAAGAAAAAGCCTCAACTATATAGTTTTTGAGAGTACAGTACGTTATTGGTTACCGTGTGTGTTGATCTGATTTATATACTGTCTGTCTTTTGGCTTTACATGACACAACACACCGCTACTTCAACCTTTAAAATCTAGTGAAGGTTTCTCAAGTGTTCAACCATACTTCTTTTGGGATGAAAAAGACCGCAACACGCCTATTTTCCGGTTGAAGAAAACAGGACTGAACAATGTTTTGCTGCACCCCATGAACATGGTTGCTACCAAGTCGCAGCAACTTGATAAAGTGACTTGAACTTGAACAAGTTGCTTGAACTTGATAACAACCATGTTTGTAGGTTGCAGCACGACATGTCATTCACCAATCTTAATTTCATGCGATGCATGCGCCACCAGTTTTTGCTGTGATGACAGTCATGACACCTCGCTGCTGTTCCATACTTCATGTTATATGACTTATGATTATATAAGTTTTTGTACTGTCATGGCGAAGATGGCTGGCATGTAATGCAGAGCTCATTAGTCCTTATAAAGCAGAATTGGTATGTAATTCCAATCTCAAGATTTGTTATACCAACAGGATTGGTACGTGATTCTAATCTCAGTAGTTGTTATAATAGCAGGATTCGCATGCAAATCTAATCTCAGTAGTTCTTATAATAGCAGGATTGGCATGTAATTCCAATCTCAAGATTTGTTATACCAACAGGATTGGTACGTGATTCTAATCTCTGTAGTTCTTATAATAGCAGGATTGGCATGTAGTTCCAATCTCAAGATTTGTTATACCAACAGGATTGGTACATGATTCTAATCTCAGTAGTTGTTATAACATCGGGATTGGCATGTAATTGCAATCTGAAGATTTGTTTTACCAACAGGATTTGTATGTGATTCTAATCTCAGTAGTTGTTATAACATCGGGATTGGCATGTAATTGCAATCTGAAGATTTGTTATACCAGCAGGATTGGTACGTGATTCTAATCTCAGTAGTTCTTATAAGAGCAGGATTGGCATGTAATTCCAATCTCAAGATTTATTATACCAACAGGATTGGTACGTGATTCTAATCTCAATAGTTCTTATGATAGCAGAATTGGCATGTAATTCCAATCTCAAGATTTGTTATACCAACAGGATTGGTACGTGATTCTAATCTCTGTAGTTCTTATAATAGCAGGATTGGGATGTAATTCCAATCTCAAGATTTGTTATACCAACAGGATTGGTACGTGATTCTAATCTCTGTAGTCCTTATAATAGCTGAATTGGCATGTAATTCCAATCTCAAGATTTGTTATACCAACAGGATTGGTACGTGACTCTAATCTCATTAGTACTTATAAAAGCGGGATTGGCATGTAATTCCAATCTTAAGATTGATTATACCTACAGGATTGGTACGTGATTCTAATCTCATTAGTTCTTATAATAGCAGGATTGGCATGCAAATCTAATCTCAATAGTTTTTATAATAGCAAGATTGGCATGTAATTCTAATCTCAGGATTTGTGATACCAACAGGATTGGTACGTGATTCTAATCTCAGTAGTTGTTCTAACATGTAATTCCAATCTCAACATTTATTATACCAACTGGATTGGTACGTGATTCTGATCTCAGTAGTTGTTATAATATCGGGATTGGCATGTAATTCCAACTTCATGAATTGTTATAATAACAAATTAGCACTGATTCTAATATCTGTAGCTGTTATACCAACAGGATTATACCGATGTGGTCTCTTGACTCCAGTATTTTCTTCAATCGACCAACGCCATAGCCGCTTGGTTTTCGGAATGGAATCTCCGAAGGCAAACCATCAACTTCGAATTCATGCTTTCTTTGTATGGGAAAGGTGTGTCTTCCCTGTAGCTTTACCTGTATGAATAAATAGTGCATATAAGATTTCAGTGACCTTGGAAGATCGTTAAGTGGGGGGCGGTTGATCAGTGACTTACTATATTTTGTGTTGAAAAGATTTTGTACATCCTTTCTCAGCTGATTATCTTGAGCAAACTTCCTAGTATTTTCTTCGAACCTAACAAAAAAGATTAATTAGCAAGGTCATTGAGAACCAAGACGCACACATTCTTTCCTTAATTAGGCATAACACATATACCATACAGTCATTACCATTGTTATTGAATAAAGAAGAGGCAAGTTGTTGTATCGTTCTATCACTGAATTTATTGGTGATGGAATCAGATTCAGCAATATAATATTTATCCTTTCTGAAACCAATAACTAATGTGTGACATCCATAATCTTCCAGTATCTTGCACCAAAATAAAATTTATTTATAAATTGAATGTGAAACCTGCAATTAATAGGTGTAGAATATTATACCATTCAGTATCATTGTACAATTATTATTGATTCAATGATATAAAGAGATGGATATAGAGCAGTTATGCATGGCATAAAGAGATGCATATAGAGCAGTTATGCATGGCATAAAGAGATGCATATAGAGCAGTTACGCAAGATATTATAGATAATTAAATCATGCATTATAGTGTATAAAAATACTAATGAATTATTGTGAACTTTTAAATAATCTTGCATTTACCGTATTATTGCGTAGTTTTGTAAAATATTGCTTATTTTATTAGTTTTCTGCAGCTCTGTAAGATTTGTACTTTCTTCTTCTGCTGCCAACTGATTATATCTGGCTTTTTCTTCTGCAGGCATTTCCCTAAATTTAGCTGCTGCTTTCTTGTTGAAATTAGGTAATTCACATTCTTTTAAGGTATTTTTACCCTCTAAAAGTTGTATTCCCAAAACAACATTAATTTATTAGATCAATAATCTTTTATGATACATATATACTCTTTCTGAAATATGTTCCATCCACATTTTGTGCGATCTTTTCGGGGAACATTAGAATGTGCATATTTTATTGCCTCAGAAGATTTGACCCTTTGAACTTTAACTGCCTTTCCTTTTCTTCTTTGAGCCTGCTTGGCAATCCAGCTCTGTAAATTAATTAAATTCACACAAAAAAAATTAATTGATTACTGAGTGAGTAATGACAATACATTATTTTTTATACTGACAGTGCATTCATTAGCAAGTTATGACATATATAATGCTTTAGTGCTTTATTTCATGTCTATAAACTGCATATAGTATGAATATGTATAAAATAGTCATACCTTATTTGTATGAATATATGCATATCATAACATGCATTAATTTATATGTTTGGCAGTAACATGAATATTTATGACCTGAATTGGCTTACACAAACCTTCACTTGCTTTTCAGTTAAACTAGTTTCTGCCGACGCAGCAGCAATCTGGCTTTCAAACTTCTTCCCAACACCAACCATACCGTTATCAAAATAAGTTAAAAGAGTTGCTTTTTGATTTTCGCTAAACGACATTGTTGATTTAAAATGTGCGCTAAAATCAGTCGAATAATTTCAAAGTAAAGACCGGTGTTTATAAGAACAACTTGTAACTTCAGCAGACGACGATGTAAGGAGAATTGTAACTTAAGGGTACTTGGTAAATACTGTATTGTTTATTGAAACAACTAATTTCCGTGTCTATTTCATAAAAAATAAGTGTATTTCATAATAAATATGCGCACGAGAAGCACGTGGAGTACATAGCGTGTTTACATTGTACGTATTTCCGGTACTGTTGGCATGCAAGCGACGAGATTGGCCGGGATTAGTCACCTGCCTACTATAACAACTGCCGCCTGAAACTAATCTCATAGTTATTATAATAGATAGATTCTGGCGAATCGCCTGCACAGACAGACTTGTAAAATCAGCAAAACAAATAATATATAAGACATGCATATAAGAAACCCACATATAAGAATCGCGGCAAGGAAAAGGTACAGATCTCCAACCAGTCGTGCCCCTGCATTGACCGGCCGAGTATCTGCAACCGGAGTCGCCAATATGAAAATAGTGACATGAAGTAGAGGAGCGCTAGCTTTACCCCTGTATCAACATTGCGCCCGATTACCAATGAGTCTCATCCTAGTTATCGTAGTTGCAACTAATGTGGGATATAACGAAATAAGTACGAACTAAGAAGTGTGCAGCCAAGGTCAACCCCCGCCAGGCACGGCAATAATGACTCATGTCGACATATGATGCGACATAGGTCGCGAAGATAAGTTCGGACTACGAGTGTACTTGCGGAATAGGTCGGATTTCCACCTACCCATTACGATTTGGGCGTCAGAAAAACCGCATTCCGCAGCGAAAGTAGCTGCACCAATTCGAAAACTGTGCCCCTTATACTTAGTAGGGTCAAGACCACATGCACGAAAAATCAAAGCCAAATGCTCAGTAAATAGTCTGCGTGTTACTGCGCGCCCATCGAGAGTGCAAAAAAAGAGGGCCATCGGATAAACCGCGACGCGCAAAATAGTCTAGTAATGTCTGCACAGGGCAAATATTGGAACGGCGATGAAGTGCAAGAGAAGCACGAGGTTGATTGTAGGAATGTTTAAAGTTCGCAAAATTGATTTTCAAACCGGAAATATTACCCAAATTATCAACAAGCTGAACCACTTGAGATAATTGAAGCACGCCTGGAGACCGTGGGCAACTCGTTATTCCACAGATATTATTTCAGACAAAATTTGTTCAAAAACCAACAAGTTTAACCACGGCCAGGTTACTAAGCTAAAAAACAAAATCCGAGATGGCGGATAATTCAAATGAAAACAATGATGAACCGTTCCAAAAATATGTAGTTAAATACGTTGGAGGACCCAAATATGATTTTTCTAATTTGCCAAATGCAAAAACTAAAAGTGGTAGACGCAGACACTCATTTTGTAGACGCAAAGTACCCCAGCATTTAGAAGGTGCGTACCAACTATATACATGTACACTGTAATATGTAAAAACTTTAAATTAAAATTTCAAAACTCATTAATATTTCATGAAGAAAAGCCGTGTCAGTGGTTTAATATGTGATAAAAGATCATGCTATCTAAATTGCATGCATAGCTAAATTTTAGCTTTGATTTTCTCGACTTTGACAAATGACACGGTTTATGTTTAAAATTTTTTCGCCAGTTAATAAGTAAATGGATTCGTTTTTAAATCATTTAAAACATTCGTAGGTCGTGTTTTATCACGTATAAAACACTCTGCTTCGCGTCATGTTTTGTATGCGATGAAACACTCCTTACTCATGTCTTAAATAGTATATTCTGTAATATAGTAGCATGTATACCTTTATTGTTATTTACAGTAAATCTATGTAAAGATCAGTTAAGAGATTAAATTGGATTTAATAGAATCCGACTGTCCATTTAAACAAGGCTTTAGCGCATGGACAGATTTTGGATGACTTGCTTTGGAGGTTCCCGGTTCTTCAAAAATGCAGAAATAAGTTTGACTGTCTGGTTTTCGAAATGCTTTTCATTAAAGAACTAAAGCCTCGCTTAAATGGACAGTCGGATTCTATTAAATCTAAAATATTTTAATTAGTCCTATGTTGTACATTATTACACCATAGCTTTTATCCTTTATTTATAATGTTTTTTCAGTTTCATGCTAACAGTAAACTTTCTGGTCTTGCTTGTCAAGAAAGTACAGTTTATATTGTACTATTCTATCACAGTCAATTAAGTTTATTGATTTGCAATGTATTAACTTTGTTATATTCTTACCAGATTCAGGAGCAAGTAGTTTTGTGAAGATGAAAGTCAACTAGATATGGTAAAATATGTGCAGAGTATATAGATTAACCCATTAAGTTCCAGAGCTCCCCACTAACAAGTAAAATACTGGTGTTTGTCAAAAAATATATGTAGGGCAGGCTGTGTCAGTAGGTAATTACTACAGTTGGTACTGTGGCTTGCAGTGGTAGTATAGTGGCTGCTGCATGCCCAGCCTGGAACTGAGCTTATTTTTATGCTGTTCAAATTACCATCTTACAATTAATTACAGCAGTGGGTTCAGAAATTCAATCTTAATTCTAAGCTTGGAATATTTTCTTTTGCCTCCTATCAATTGAGACTCTGGTACTGTCTAGTCACATAACAATAGTTATGTTTTTGCAGATTTTCTAGGGAAAGGGCATGTTCATTTATGTAGGTGCATAATTATGCTGGTCAATGTGGAAGTTGTTACTTACTGCAAAATAGTATGTCTACTTAATTTTACTAATCCCTAGAAACAAATTAATAAATGGCTATTATGACAGGTACTGTAATGTGGCTTAAACTGAGATCTTAATTGAAGCAAACCTTCTAGTGATATGTTAAAAATATTTTAAAAAATTAAAAAATATTATTGTTTTAATGCAAATAATAGCTGTACATTTGACTCTTTTTTAAAGACTGAAGAAGAGTCATCGACATTCAGAAATCAATATGTTGGTGCAATTTCCAGTAATGATTCTTACTTTTCTGAAGTATGCAGAGCAAATGCAGCAATTCCTGTTGGCTTGACTTTTATGGCTTTTGTCGTAAGTTCCCAGCGCAGAACACCAGTCCACGGAGCGCGAGTTAATATGTAGTAAAACTTTATGTAAAATATCTGATTTGGGTAATGTGATCTAACTAGTAATTGTAATATGATATAGGGATATACCAAATAATGACCCATTGTATATAGCAAAATGAAATGTAATCTATCGATAATAAATCAGAATATACAGTCCCTTCGAGTGTGAACGTTTGATGAACCAGAAAGGCAGAATAAACGAAAGATTCTGCAACACAGTGGTCCTTCGAGCCGGATTGTATGCTGGATAGTTAAAGCGGATTGTGGAAACGTTAGTTAGACTCGCATGGCAGTCGCCGCACAACGACCTAGATCGAACACATGGATGACCTAGCTAAGAAAAGACGCGTACGAGGTGGGCAAAGGTCGTCTACGAAGAAGCTTGTGGCAAAGATAGTCGAAGCGATCGCTAAGTTAAGCGATGAGAGTCCAGAGAAAGACGTCGTGTGGCTGAAACAGAGTCAAAGCTCCTTGAAGGAAAAGCTCAAAGTCTTAAGAGAACTTGACACGAAAATCATCGATGCCCTGAGCGAGTCGAAAGAAGAAGCGGCGGATGAATTGATGGCAAAGGAGATAGAAGAAGCAGACGAAGTAATCGCAGAACTTGAACGCCTTTTACTTGAAATGGACAACGCGTTCGGTAAATTAGAATTGACAACGACAAAACCCGTGGCGATCAATGACAATGAGATGCTGAACGAAAGCCAAACATCGGTTGAAAGCACGGGCAAAATCATAAGAGCAAAGTTACCAAAGTTACGGTTGAAAAACTTTGGGGGGAAAATTTGCGAATGGCCAGAGTTCTGGGACAGTTTTTCGAGTTCGATCGATAACAATGATCAATTGTCGGACGTAGACAAATTTGCATATCTACGCGGATACCTTGAAGGGCCGGCAAAATCGACCATCGCTGGTCTGTCATTAACAGCAAGGAATTATCAGTGCGCGGTGGATCTGCTTAAGAAACGATTCGAGAAAAGAAGTGCAATTCAACGCACACATATGAATGACCTCATTCAACTGCCTGCGGTTTTTAGAGAAAGGGACACTCAAAGGCTGCGGAAGTTATATGACAGCTGCGAAGCGCACAACCGCGCGTTGAAATCCTTAGGCGTGGGAGAAGAATCGTATTCCACTATTGTTGTACCGGCCATATTGGAGAAGATGCCTGAACAATTTCGGCTTATGATCACCCGAGGAACTGATTTCATTGAGTGGACGATGCAAGAAATGTTGGATGCGTTTGAGAAGGAGTTAGAACTGCGAGAGGCGCACGAAGCGGTGGCGACTAAAACGGAACGGGAGTATGAAAGAAATCAAAGCAGGAAACCAACTGGGGGTCTAGATAACGCGACAGAGGCGGCGTTGCTGGCTGGTCAAGAGAAAAAGAGTTGTGCATTCTGTTTAAAGAACCACGCGCACGAAGAATGTGATGGAGTCAAGGATCCAAAAACACGTAAGACCCTAGCTTTAAAGTATGGTAGATGTTTTCAATGTTTAATTAAGGGCCATAGAGCCAGTAATTGTAGTTCTAAAATTAAGTGTCGAAAATGCGACCGAATGCATCATGTCGCCCTATGTGATGCGTCTCTGAAAGACGAAGAGACCTGTAAGAATGAAGAAATCCCATCAACTAAGGTTAACAATAATGTAGCTAGCCCATGTAATAACTTGCTTGCCGGGACAGGTGGTCTGGTTGCCTTGCAAACTGCGCGCGGGGTATTAACGGGTGAGAGGGTGGCTAAGGTCCGGGTACTCTTTGATGGGGGAAGTCATCGCTCTTTCGTTACATCGCATGCAGCGAGTCTTGTTAATCCACGGGGTTTAAGAAGGGAATTTCTAGGCATTAATACGTTCGGTCAAAAGTGCACGAAGGCTGAACAAAGGGAAGTGGTCGAGCTTAAACTTCAGCCTGTTAATGGGGATAAGATTATCTCAATAGAAGCATATGTGGTACCAGAAATTTGCACTGTGCAGAATAGTCACGTAGAATTAGCTAGAAAGAATTATTCGCATCTAGAGGGGGTATGGTTCTCAGATGTGGTGAATTTTCAGGAAGAATTAGAGGTAGACGTTTTGATAGGGGCAGACTATCTTTGGAATTTCCAAACAGGTGAGACAAAGAAAGGTAAGACAGGGGAGCCCGTAGCTATACAAACTGAGTTGGGATGGGTGTTGTCAGGACCTCTTAAGGGAAGAGAGATAGAAGGTGCTGGAGTGACTCAGGTGAACTTTGTGGGGCAGACAACGAAATGGGATAGAGATAGCTTAGAAAGTAATGTGGAAAAACTTTGGAGTTTTGAAGGATTGGGTATAATTGAAGAGGACACAGTTCATGAAACATTTCTTGATGGAATATCATTCACAGGTAATCGATACTCAGTAAAACTGCCCTGGAAGGAGGATCATGACAATCTTCCAGACAATTACATGAATAGTCTTGCTAGAATGAAAAGCCAGTTGAAACGACTGGAAAAGGAGCCAGAATTGTTGAAAGAGTACGATAGGATAATAAGAGATCAGGCAGAGCAGGGAATCATAGAGCAGGTACCAAGTCTTGAGAAAGCAGGCAAAGTTCATTATCTACCTCACCAAGCAGTAATTCGTAAAGATGCAGTGACAACTAAGGTACGCATAGTATATGACGCGTCCTTGAAAGGAATAAAATCTAAAACATCACTTAACGACTGTTTGCATGTTGGACCATCGCTCAATCCATTGCTTTACAGTATATTGTTACGTTTCAGAGAAAATAGAGTAGCATTAGTAGCAGACATCGAAAAGGCATTTTTAAATGTAGAGGTAGACAAGGAAGACCGAGACTCTCTGAGGTTTTTATGGGTGAATGAGATTGCAAGCAGCGATAGGGAGGTAATGGTTTACAGATTTTGCCGTGTAGTATTCGGATTAAACTCATCGCCATTTTTACTCAATGCCACCTTGAGGCATCATGTCTCAAAGTACAAAGAAATAGACCCAGAGTTTGTATGTAAGGTTCTTGAAAGCTTTTATGTGGATGACCTGGTCAGTGGAGAGAGAAGTGAAGGAAAAGCATTTAAGTTGTATGAGAATACAAAGACTAGGATGGCAGAAGGAGGGTTTAATCTAAGGAAATGGCTAACAAATAGCAAAGCATTGAGTGACCAGATTGATCGGAAAGAGAGAGGGATAGATAAGACAAACCCAGATGGCGGGGGAGAGAGTGAGACTTATGCAAAGTTTTCATTAGGAACAAAGGGGGCCGACTCTAAATGCCATAAGGTTTTGGGGCAGATATGGGATAATTACGAGGATGAATTTAAATTTGAAGTATTTAGGTCAGGTGAAAAGGCAAAGGCATTGCCACCAACAAAGCGAAGTTTGTTAAGTGTACTAGCTAGTCTGTTTGATCCGCTTGGAATAATTAGTCCAATAATTGTGTATGCAAAGATTTTGTTTCAAGAAGTCTGTAAGGAAAAAATTGATTGGGATGAGGAATTTGCCGGGGAAACGCGTAGGAAATGGGAAGCCTGGGTTAAAGACCTTCTAGAAGTTAAGGAGATAGGTACACCCCGTTGTATGTATGCCAGTCCAGTAGAGGAGGTTTTAGAGTGTAGTTTACATGGGTTTGGGGATGCAAGTAAAAAATCATATTGCGCTGTTGTTTATTTTGTGTGTCAAACGAGGTTTGGGGTATATGTTCGGTTATTGACCTCCAAGGCTAGAGTAGCACCCTTGAAACAAACAAGCATACCCAGACTAGAGTTGATGTCAGCACGACTCCTTGCACAAGTAGTGAAATCAGTTAAGGAAGCATTTGAAAACCAGATTAGGATAGATTCTACTTATTACTGGCTTGATAGCATGACAGCCCTGTACTGGATAAAGAATAGAGGTGAATGGAAGCAATTCGTAGCTCATCGTGTGAATGAGATTTTAAAACTGACAATGAAAGGAGACTGGGGACATTGTCCGAGTAAAGAGAATCCAGCCGATGTAGGTTCAAGGGGTGAATTAGGTACACAACTGGAGGGTAACCAGTTGTGGTGGTCTGGACCAAAATGGCTTACAAAACCCAAAGAAGAATGGCCTAAGTTTGAGAGTGCGGGGAAGAGTCAGACGGTGGTAGAGGAAGAACGCCAGGTAGCAACGATGATTGTACAGGCAGACAGACAATGTAGTGTGAAAGATGTGATTGATATTAACAAATTTAGTAGTTCAGAGAAGCTTTTTGGAGTGACAGCATGCGTGATGAGATTCCTACGTAATGCTAGCGCAGGAGTAAAGAGAGTCGATAGGCAGTCTGGGGCTCTTTCAGTTGCCGAAATAATTGAAGCCGAAAAAATTTGGATTAAAGAAGCACAGGCAGAACTAAAAACTGAAAAGAAGTTCACCCAACTCAGTGTGAGTTTAAGGTTGAAGGAAGAGGAGGGTATCCTTAGGAGCCAAGGTAGATTAAAAAATTCAGATTTAGAAATTGACAACTGTTTTCCAATTATCCTGCCAAAAGAACATAGACTGACAGAGTTGATTGTCCGAAAATGCCATCAGAAAGTGCACCATTCGGGTGTACGTGCTACGCTGTGCAGGCTACGAACTAAATACTGGGTAGTTAAGGGAAGGCAGCTGGTAAAACGAATTGTGAGCCAGTGTGTAACTTGCAAAAGATTGGAAGGAAAAGCGTATAGCAGAGCACCACAGGCAGACTTGCCAGAATTTAGAGTCAGACAGGCCGCGCCGTTTTCGCAAGTCGGAGTCGACTTTGCAGGTCCGCTTTTTGTCAAACAGTCCGGTAATTGTTCTAACAAAGTGTATATTGCCTTGTTTTCATGCTGCGTGACCCGTGCAATACACTTAGAATTAGTGTGCAACTTATCAGCGGATACGTTTTTATGCTGTTTGAGAAGATTTGCAGCTAGGAGAGGGGCACCCAGTCTTATAGTTTCCGATAACACTAAAACGTTCAAGGCAGCGGAGAAAGCATTGAGGAAGATTTGTAATGAGCCGAAAGTCAGATCGGAATTAGGAGCCAAACGAATAACATGGAGATTCAACTTAGAGAGAGCACCTTGGTGGGGAGGCTTCTTTGAACGGATGGTGCGCAGTGTGAAAAGGTGTCTTAGAAAGGTGTTAGGGAATGCAAAGTTAAACCTTGATGAGCTGAGCACAGTGTTAGTTGAAGTTGAAGGCACATTGAATGCGAGACCACTAACAGAAGTATTTGAAGAGCTGGAAGGAGAAGTGTTAACTCCTTCACACTTGATATATGGTAGAGCAATACATTTAATTTCACAGAATGAGGTAGTCATAGGAGCGAGTAGCTGTGGGGAGAGATTTAAATATGTAACGTTAAAGTTGCAGCACTTTTGGAAAAGATGGAAGGGCGAATATTTAACGGGACTTAGAGAGTTTCACAAGTGCACAAACGGAGGAAAGTTAAGGAAGGTCCAGAAAGGAGATGTAGTGACGGTGTTCGGAGAAGGCGAGAAAAGATGTACCTGGAAGTTAGCAGTAGTAGAAGAGTTAATTGTAGGGAAGGATAAGGAAGTTAGAGGAGCAAAGGTTAGGCTTGCAGGTAAAGGAAAACCACGCTTCTTAAACAGACCAATTAAGAAGCTTTTCCCATTGGAAGTTCAATCTCGACCGGGTGGGGAAAGGGAGGAAAGGGACATCCCTACAGCTAAGCCGGAGGGAGACCAGCATGAACGAACAAGACGAGCGGCAGCCATAATTTCAAAAGCGAAAACAAAGGCGATGCTTGATTCATAGACGTGTATGAATCAAGGTGGGTGGGGTGTCGTAAGTTCCCAGCGCAGAACACCAGTCCACGGAGCGCGAGTTAATATGTAGTAAAACTTTATGTAAAATATCTGATTTGGGTAATGTGATCTAACTAGTAATTGTAATATGATATAGGGATATACCAAATAATGACCCATTGTATATAGCAAAATGAAATGTAATCTATCGATAATAAATCAGAATATACAGTCCCTTCGAGTGTGAACGTTTGATGAACCAGAAAGGCAGAATAAACGAAAGATTCTGCAACAGCTTTTGCTGTACTGGATTTTGATGTTTCTAAAGGGCTATTAAAGGTTACTTTTATTTCACATCATCACTGAAGTTTCACGCTCCTTTCTTATAACTGTTAACAGCATAATCACCTGCACATGAAAATTACATTTTCCATCATAGATTTTATGCATGTATAAAACAATAAACATTACAAATATGCTATAGTATGCAATTAGCCTTTCCTCACGATGATGTTTTTGGGGTACTTTCAATTTTTTCAAACGGGTTTTAAAAGTTATAACAAGATAAAAAGCAATTTTTTTAGAATCAACAGACCATTGGAAGAATAACTCCAGCCTAAAAATTAAAGACTGAGGCCGTTATGAGGTCTCATGTTTTGAGGAAAAGTACCCCAAAAATGGCGGCATATTCGTCATCGTGAGACTTTATATAATAGTCTAAGTCTTTAATTGTCTGGTATTAACTATATGCTCAAAGTTTCATGTTTATAGTTTGCAGAGAACAATCTCATTAGGAAATTATAGCTGTATACATCTCATTCAAAAGTTTTATTTCATATAATCTTGGAAGACAGATTTGTCTTAGTAGAACGTTCTCTGCACAACTTCGGCGATACTCTCTGCTGGGTGTACAGATGTTCCTGTGACATAAATCGTTCTAATTATCTTTTGTCTTTAAATGTATATTTACAAGGAACACTTGAAGGTAATAAATATTATAATAGACTGTGGTATGTTAATTTATAGCTATAGTTGCTATATATAGCCACATGACATTGATTGAAATGCATTTTTAAGTCGCACTGCACCGTAATTGTGTTTTATTTTAGAGTTAAAAACCGGTCTAATCCATGTGACCACTGCATTGTTGTTGAAAGGTTCATTGGTGTGGTAGAAGCAGTTGATGGCACATTACCGGAGAGTGTTGTAGGTATGACTTTATAATTTTGAATTACGTCCATAAATGCCATGTAAAGGTTGATTAAAAGAGATTGATTGAATTGTTTTCTCAGACTTAGTGTTATTACCACATTTAATACATTAGTTTACAATATTATAACCACTTTACCATTCTCATATCTTTTTAGCTAATGATGTTCACTATAATGATCACGGTTATTTTGTAAGTATGAAATTTTTTGAATTTATATTTCTCAGTTTCTCAATATGAAAAATGTTAACTGCCCCTCTAAAAAGTAGACCCCGTACGCCTATGACTACAGTCTACATATTGTATAATTGGGTACAACTAGGGCTACATGTTAGTACATTTTATTCACAGAATACGGATGATATATTTGAATTACCATGCAGCAAGAATGTGGTCTGCGCTTGTTTTCGTGGCGAATATGCGTTTGTTGGGTCGGATCAGCATGGGCTTAAATGCCTCTCGTGCAAATACGACACGCACAGCTGTTCCCATGTTTCATTTGTGGAGAGCAAGCTTAATGAAGATGACGAGTCATTTCCTTTACTTCGACAAGTTTTCTTTGAACGACCTTTTAGACGTCCTCCTTCGATCCCGGTATGCCTATCAAAGCTCAAAATTATGTTTAATGCTGAAATCTGCAACACTCGCTTTATGCGAGATGTAAAATCTTTCCTACCTACCAACAAAACGGGCTCATATCAAATTATACCAGGTGGTGATAATTGTGTAAGCACCCATTGTCATTCCTGTTCATCTCTGTGGTCGAACGAATGCGCGAGAGAAAAAGGCTGGCTAGTTCCTAACGTAAAGTTATATATTTTCAATGAAACGATAAAGTGTAATGGTGCGTATATTGTTATTACATAAATGTATTGTCGCGTTATAATGTGAAACCTATATTTAACTATAATTTTGTTACGATTCTTCAAGTTTTCCCGCTTAAATCCACTATTTTTCACTAGTTCGACAAATTTTGTTCAAATTTAACCAGCTTCGTTTAATAGCTTTTGGGTAAGAATTTTTAACATAACAATATTGTTTCCTGGATTGGGAAGCTCTTTTTACTTATATATCATGCGTGGTTAAATATCGACAAATTTTGTTCAAATTTAACCGTCTCCGTTTAATAGCTTTTGGGTAAGAATTTTTAACATAACAATATTGTTTCCTGGACTGAGGAGCTCTTTTTTACTTATATATCATGCATGGTTAAATATCGACAAATTTTGTTCAAATTTATAACCAGCTTCGTTTAATAGCTTTTGGGAATAGTTTACTGGATTGACGTCTCTTCCGGCAATTTAACGTAATATAAGACCCTGGTTACACGTTATTTTTTTCCGAGGCTGCTGCATCAAGTTTAGGTAATTCCATGCAGTCTTGTCTGCTCTTGTCTTGAGGCGTATGCAGCTTTTTGTATTTGACGTTAACCTCATAGTGAGCGTATAAAGCATAGAAAAAAGCCATAATTATCTTAGTGAAATATACTTAAAAATACATATTATAAAAATATATAGAATAGCTAGGAGTTAGAATGTAATTCAATATTTTGAATTTGGAAGAAGTGAAAAAGGTAACTTCATGTAATAAGTTCAGAAGTTTTTTTATTTAGTGCATGCAACAGTTCTGACGATGAAACCAGAGAGTTAATTTCGGCAACGTTTATAAAGTACTTCTTCAGCCCTGCATCGACTGACGTTTGAATTCAAAGACATAATCCATATGTTGATCTAAAATAAAGAAAGCATTGTTACTGAACTGAACCATATGTTTGGACGTTGAGGAATCAAGTTGAGAATAAACGCTCTTCATGTCCTATATACAATTTAGTTTAACCTTATCTAACTTACTTCGGGCACCAGTACATCTAATTGAAAGTAAACTTTATTACTCCTCGACCGTTCAACGTCATGAGGCCAACAATCATCTCGAGCAATCAACTGCTTTAGCAGCTTGCTTGTTAAGAATTCAATCTACAGGTATAAGACATATATATACACACAGAAGTGATCGCAACAAGATTTTGGTCTGCGCATTATTGATGCACTTCCATTGGATAAGTTGCAAACTTCAATTGTTATCATTGAAATTGGAAACTAACTGTGTCATCGTTTTTCATGACCAATCCTGCCGCACGCTTTAAAGAATAAGGAGAACGCTTCTTCAGGTAATCAAAACGACGACTTTTTATCGCCCCCTTTACGATGTCCTGGATAAAACTCTAAGTAGAAACACATGCTCGGGTATGGTAAAAATAAAGTAAAATGCACGCACATGAATCTTTCTGTTCGGGGTAATGCGTGATATTTTACGTAGACAACCACTAATTATTTGGCACTCAAACTTTGTTTTAAAAACATTAAATTATATATCAAATACTTAAAATTGTAAATTGGTTTTTCTAATAATTATTTTTTTAAATGGTTTCATACCTGCAATCTGTTTTCCTTGCAAAATGTTTCCAGATCAACCGGGCTTAAGTGTACCAGACTGTAGAAAAAGTTAAAAGGGAATAAATAAACATAACGTGTGTCAACATAACGTCACGTGGAAAACATTATATATAAGAAATATTTTGCATCTACATGCAGTATGATATAGCTAATGATGAATGGTCATCATTTATGCGTAATTAGTATTTTTATATACAGCAGCTGATTTAATATGATTGCCATTTATAAACGCACCAATTTGATATTTCGACGTCTTGTGTGCTGCACCCACAAAACCAGGATTTCTTCATTTTCCGTGGTGGTCTGAAGAAAACGCATCCCTTATGGAACCATAGTCTACAGCGATCACACGAGACCCACATTACTTTTTCTCCCTTCTCTAAATCCATTTCATATTGACAAAAGGCTCCGGCTGCACACACACCAACAAAGGATTTGCAAAAAGTGTTAAATTCTAAAAAAAAATATTCAGAAGAAATTATCCAAAGTGAAAGAATTTGCAATTTCTTTAATGATTTAATTTTTCAACATGCAAGTGACAAGGATTGACAGCTTTTATATGATAAGAAAATGCTGGCATATACTTCATTTCATAAAAGGATTAAAAGATTGGAAAGAAATACTTCTCATAAGATAAAAGTCCAGAGAATAATATCAAAGAATTTCGTAAAGAGCATGCATAATTTTTGTACATATCCATGCCGTTTAAAATTAGACAATGAAAACTTGACTTCATACCATTTTTATCTTTGCATTTCTGTAGTGGGACAATATGGTTTCGCTTGCCACCGCTAAGGGAACACCACAGGATGTGAATAGGAGGGACATTTGCAGGAATATCTAAAGGTATAACCTCACTATCATAAAGTTCCATTCCAGTTGCTGTGCAATGCTGGATAATCCTCCGCTGCAGTGTATCCGCCATTATAAGAATTTGGAGATATCCTATCACATGTAATATAATGTAAAATTAGTTATGACATTATTAACTGTTGGAATAAGTGGCAAAATATACAGGTAGACTATATAAGTATAAAGAAACCATTTATACTTGCAAAAATGGTGATTTGAACTGAGTTTTCTGCTTGTTTAAGTATATAGCTACTTAATGAAATACAGACTTAAATTATCGAATTTTCTGTCAAAAAGAAAGTAATACATCATTTAGATTAAGGCAATCTTGACCATTATTCATCAAGCCTAGCTGCTTAAGGCGATATTTTCTCGTTTGAACATGTCAACTAGCTTTGCAAGTCGAGATAAAAGGTCGAATAAAAAAAGCAGAACCTACACAATAAACAAGAAGTTATGGTTATATAATATGTATATAATATGTGTAATATCTATAGGTTTAAATTCTAATCAACTATTGGAAATAAGTTTCTCGGTAGAAAAGTTACCCACCAGAATAACGACCATCGATAGCGGTTTGCATAACCTCTTCCCTGTATACGTATGTAAACTGGTCATCTTGACAAGTCTGCGGGGATGTTCTTCAATACCTCGTCCTCCGTTATTGTTTGGAGAAACAAGGGAAGGTCATCATCGATTGAAAACTATTTTGAAAATAAGAAATTCGCTAATTGATCTATTTATCACAGCACTAAACCACCAAAACCTAGAACGACAAACGACAACCTTAACTGAATTAGAATTAAGTAATGAGAAGGTCACGCATGTGTAGTATTCTTTCAATCATGACATACTTGAACACTCTTCCGAAAATTTTGTTCCTCTGAACAAGCACGGAGAAGCATTAACAATTTGAACCGCAGATGACTCCTCTCACTCCCAGTTATTACTTTCGAAATCGCCCGAAAAAAGCAATTTCCATCGCCAGTAATCGTCACTGGTTCCCAACCGTCTTGTAACACCTTTTTTGGAACGTCACAACGCACACTATTGCCAAGATTAAGAGAAAAATATCTTCGCATTCGCTCTTTAGGTGCAAAGTACAGCAACAAATACATATAACAAAAAAAGCTGCGTGAACAGTACTGCATGTATGAATGTATATACACAAACTGCAGCCAAATACGAGATTTTGTTCTGAAATAATCTCTAATTCAACTTACAGTTTATGTAAACAAGCTTGATGACCATGAGACAAAGTATAAAATTTATAACATTTCGTTGTATTGTTCACAACATCTCTCAGCAATTTTGTTTGTCGAAGCAAGGAAAGAGTTCGATAATTTCAGGCAGTTTGAATTTGACAATAATAATAATAATAATAATTATTATTTAACATGGCGTCAAACTGAAGAGGCTGAGAATCAGCGAAATATATATTTTATTTGCCATGGTTTTAAGTTTTAGTTTTTTGAATTTATTTTAACAGTTTTAATAATTAGGGTCTAGGCTTTACTAAATGTGTTGAAAGAGAAACTTATGGACGATATGTCAAATTCAAACTGCCTGAAAGTTCACAACATCTTCCGAGCAATTAAACTTAATAGTAAAGAAGACATGCAAGGAAACACTACAACAAAACGTTAGCCAATAAATTTTATATTGTGTTATATCTTGTCTAAAAGTAATTTGTTGAGTTTAGTTTTCATGCCTATATTAAAATATGATTCTGAGCATTAGATAATACAAACGCTCGTTATTTTTTATTACCTTTTGTCAACATTACAACTGTCAGTGAATTGTTGATCCTCAATAGGTCGTTCGAAAAATGCCCGTGATTGAAAAGACGGCCTCTTTTTCAATTCATCTAAGGCGGCCACAAAATCTGACCAGACGCGCACGCCTTTGAGAAAAGAAAGGATCTTCCTTTCGTCATCTTCGTCATAAATTGTGCATCCCTTATAAAAAACGCATAATGTCACGGAAGTATTTCTTAACATTGATTGCTAATATTATTGCATTTTCTAACCTCGTATTTTAAAGCCTTAAAATAATTGGCACTTGTTTAGAGCGTATAAATTATTCATTTTGCGTAACAAGGCAATACAATAAAAGCTATCCATGTACATTTTAAAAATTCAACTTACATTTAGAATATTTTTCATCTCCAAAACTGCTTCGGTGCTTGTTGATGTCGAAGCACACAACCCACCTAAATCACACCCACTACCTATACCATCCTCAATACCATCTTTGCTAAATTCACCATCATTACCAAAATCCCGCACCCATCACCACCATCAGCAGTACCGCTATCGTCAGCACCATTACCCTCACGAAGACCACAACCAACACTATCAATAATACCATCATTGCCCACATCATCATCACAACCACAAATATCACTGTCCTTAAAATCAGCGCCACCAAAACTACTACGATCGTCACCATCACCAACACCACGGCCATTATCGTTGGAAACACTATATGAGCTATACCCAGCAATTACGGCATGCAGCTGGCTGGCTGTAAGTCGTGGTTTCTGATTGTTTGGGTCACCAAACGGGATGCTTTCTGGCCACCAAATCGGACGAGTCATTTCTTGCCATTTGGCTTGTTTATCAACTGAAAGTGGAAACAATACTATGTGATTGTTTTGTGAGGCTGAACCAAATAACAAATGATTTATCAAAATTCCTATGTTGTACCCCAGGGGTTTTACTAAAAATAGAACTTTCAGACTACGAGCAAATCGAAGGTATTTGCCACCAAACACACGAAAACCCATATTTCAGGAGAGAACGTACCATTGTTTGTAACCATCGCTACTACTATCTTTCGTTTTGCACCCACATTATACTCTCTCCAGTCATCAGGCAATTGAAATGTCGAGCAATCTTTGTTTGCAGCGTCGCCTTAACAAACAAATGCAATGTGCAGTGATTTAAGCTAGCCACACACGGGATCAACTAGCTGAGACATGAGCGCCACTTGTGATTGTAGCGTGAAAAGGTCCCTCCAGTATGCGGACAAATTGTTGTAAGAGCTTTTGTCACGCGTAAATGCTTACTGGACAAACTTGGCAATGAAAAACACAATATGCACTATAGAGTATCTTATAGGTTTGAGAGTCAAGTTTTATGTTAGATAATAAGTACCTGGAAATTCATTATGAGATTGGTTAACTACCATAGAAGTAAATATCCTTTGGACGTCGCTATTGGTAGCAAATTGTCTGTATTGTTGAGGCCCTGTAATTACAAAAACATATGAATAGCACAGCTTCGAATGATAAGGATGTTCTTACAATACTGCAGTCTATACCAATTTAACGCAGAGATCAAGGAAACGCCTAATCCTGAATGAACACACAATACAAAGTCAGGTCTCGCTTGACAGTCTTGCACACGAGCCACGTTTTCTTGCTTAAGACCCTGTTTTAACGAAACGCTCCTCTTAAGAAAAAATATACTAGCTACTGTATGTTGCCGTAAAAAATAACTATTAAAACTATAACATTTCTCAGTCGGGTTAAGACTTTCTAATATACTATAAAGAGAACAGCTTCCTAAAAACCACTACTGCGTTACTAATTCAAGTCAATTACAGCCGAATTTGAGTCTCATACTTCACTTCGTTCAGTAATAGAGATTAGAGAGGTTAAGATACACCAGTGAATCGGTGTATTTTAACCTCTCTAATAACTGTTGAATTTTAATGTATAGTAACATTTAATTCTTACTTACCGGAATAATAAATTACATTACCAACCAAAGTTAAGGCTACAGTTGGGCATCTTGTCAAATTATACCATTCTTTTAACTACATATAAAATTTTAACGATTTAATAATTTATTAATAACTTACTAATTAAAATGCAAATTATATCAACATATTTACTTAGGAAGCTAAAGTAAGTGGTATCCTCTCAGATCCAGCAGATTGACTAACATTATATACATAGTGCATAGAATAAAATTGCATTAGACTTGAATAGTAGCAGGCTGAAAATTTTTCGAAAAAAACTGAAAAAAACTCGAGTTACATTTAAAATGTAAAGACGCACCCTAAAACGAATAATTAAAACTTACATTTGACCAACCACAATTTGCGTGTCTAATATTATACTCGTGAATAATCGGTTTAGGTGACAACTCGAATAACTTGCCTAAAGTGTCACTACAGTTGTTTTTATACACTGTAGTTCTTCCTATACGGTTAACCTTTGACAGAATTTTATGAAGTATGTATATATTGCTAAATAGTACCTTTTTGTCCAATTGTTTTAAATTCCTCTTGTCATACAAACGGCGATCTGACGATGTCTGTTTGAAAGCGCTTTTATATTTTTTCCTTGGTGGTTGCACTTCTCTATCATTCACATTCTATATCCGGAAAAGAAATCAGTCTATTATAAATCTAGAAATTTATAATACTATGCAAATCTGTATTCATATTGACTGATAATTTACATTTTTAATTGTCCAAAGGGAAAGCATATACTTTGTTGTCTCAACCAATGAAGCTCTGGAAAATACCTGCCTCTGGAAAAAACCTGCAATTGTACGGCGCCAAGATCGACGATTGTACATTCGGAAGAAAGCAAGGTATACGGATAATTTTGCGCGAGGACTAAAGTCGCGTTTACACTTTAGGCCTAGACCTGACCTGGACCAGGTCTAGGAATAGTCCAGGTAATATTTGCTACGTTCACACAGTCCTTATTGATGATATCGGATAGCCAAAGTAATTGA
>NW_021163493.1:0-49473 GCF_004324835.1 Dendronephthya gigantea
TATTTGTGATATATGCCATTTGATTTTTGAATACTGTTTTAATATTATAATAATAAATAAGTGCATGGGCACTGTGGCAGACATTAGATTAGGGATTCTGACCAACTGATTACCACCAATAAATTATGAGACATTTACCTTTGAATGCTGAATACAAATAATACATTAGCTATAGACATTAAGGTATAAATTAGGAAATTTAAAGCAAATTTAAGGCAAATAGTAAGATAACTGAAATATCAAGTTACAAAAAGTGACCATATGTTGACAACCTAACTCAACCCACCCAATATTTAAAAATGTGTCTGCCAAAAAATGTACTTTTATTACTTTAGAGGAAGCTCCTTCAGAAACGGAGAGTGACATTGATATTATAAGGTATGGTGATGGGCACAATTACAGGACTTAGGAGAGTGACCTATATAAATTAGAATGTTTACATGAAATGTATCACATGCATACAAATTAAATTTAGGTTATACATAATACATTTTACCCTTCATTAGTATTTCAAGTTTGCAAAATGCATTTCATGGACTTTCTCCATCAAAAAAAAGACAGAAGGTCAAAATGTATGTATTAAGAAATATTTTTAGGTTTTTTAATTTTTTTACTTAAAGTAGTTGATTCTTAATTAATAGTTGAGAGTGAAGTTGCACATTTTAGACACACACAACTGTACAAAGTTGTTTTATTTCCAATTATTTTATCAAATTTTTAGAAGTAGCAATGTGTCTTTAACCAAGACTTTAAATGACAATGATTCAAGGTAAATATATATGTTATGATAGTTACTTTAAAAATTCATAATATGTTATTTTAATTAGTGCAAAAGTTGACTAAATATATACCATACAATACAAACTATCTGAAAGTATTTATATTGAGGCTTGTCTTGAATTCCAGCATGTTTCTCCTCCATAGATTAGACTTCGCTAACTGGTTTGAAATAAGTTGTTGTATAATCATTGCTATATATAGGTATTAATTGATAGGTATTAATTAGTTCATGATAATGACAATGGTCTTGATTGTTTTACTTGGACTTTGTGTTGTCTGCATTATTGAGTTCTTTAACTAATGTTTGTTAATTTGTATTTTCAAAATCAAAAGCCACTATTGTTTGATTGATTATTTAATTGGTCACCCCCAAATTACAACAATAACTATCTAAATTAACACTATGAGCGATATTTTATTACATATTTATAATTTATTAAGTTCAATTTAAAAAATATTAGTTGTTCCACTTAATCTAAGATTAGATAGTACCTCATGCCAGAGCTTTGTTATACAATACTGAAACTTTTTTACCCATTGCACTAGTAGCTAAAAAGAAGAGTTTTTCTTGTATATCAGACAGTCTAGTTGCTCTCCCACCTATTGTTCTTATAAATTCTGAACTCAAATTTTCTGGGCAAACATTCGAATCTCTGCTAGTGACAATTTTTGTCCCGCTAAAGAGGAAAGGAGAGAAATAAAGTCGTTTACCTCAATTATTAGCAGCTTCTCTTCCTTGAAAGAAGAATTCACGCAATAAGACACTAAAATACAAGTGTATTTGTTTGTGCAATTTTATAGTGACTCTGACGATTTGATTGAATCGGCGTCATGGATACCAGATGAGTCACAAAAACCTTTGCTTTATAAAGGTCAACAGGACACGCCTTTCTTTTACCGAGGAAACCACCCAGAGATCTCATTAGATGATATCATGGATATTCTTTTGAAGGAACACTCAGCTTCATACGTGTGCCAAAAGCAACCGATGCATGTCCAACAAAATTCCATTTTTCTAATAAATGTGTCCGCAGTAAGTTTGAAAGACCTTCCTACTGATGACAATGGAACTTATCGTCATTACGGAATGCGCACTTGGGTATTTGAAGTGGAAAGCGATACAGATGGAAAAATCAAAAAGACTTTGATTGCAAAGCGTGCCCTGAGACCTGACGAGTTGAAAACAAGAGGAAATTGTGTAACAATCAAGAGAACATATCGCAGGAACAAATCCCACGAAGATTTTACGCTAGTCATCACATTTGCAGAACAAAACGGCAGTATTGTAAATAACTTAGCAATACTGCACTATCAATTCAAAGGTGCAGAGTGTTCATTTCTTGTTACAGCACATGGTAACCAGAAAGACAAGAATGTTCCTTTCCTTCCCGTAAATTCTACTACACGGAAGAAAATAAAAGAAGTGGTCAAACACCAAAAACCAAAGAAAGCTTTGGCGCAGCTTGACCGACAATCGAACATGATGAATGCAACTAGCAGCGCAGCTATTCCTCGTGATGTAAAGCAAATTGCTAACATGCGCAGTTCTGTAAAATCTAAGGAAAGGCAAGATCAAGGAATTCCTGTTCACGAAAGTAGAAGGGATAGGCTGTACAGTGTGTTGATCATGGCTGTAGAAGAACAAAGTAACGATGAAGAAAAATATATCCACGGTGTCACAGCATGTCAGAAGCAATGTGTATTGTTGGTTTTCCATATCAATTTCATGATATATCGCGTTTTTGTTCTAATTCTCTCGAATTCTATCCAGTTGGCATTGACACAACTTTCAATCTCGTTGAATTTTATGTGACCCCTACTGCGTACAAGAGTCTTATTCTTCAGAATGCCGATGATACTAAATCCCCAACATTGGTTGGGCCTACACTAATCTACTTGAGCAGAAGCTACAGTGCATTTTGCCACTTAGCTGCAAAGTTAAAGGAGATCGATAACGGAATTTGCGACCTTAAGTGCGTTGTTACCGATGGGGAACCAGGTCTGATTAAAGCATTTCAAGTATTTTATCCTCAACTGCCCCTTTTGCGTTGCTGTCGCCATTTTCGAGAAAACTGTGTGGAGAAACTTAAGTCTCTCGGGATTAAAGGCAATGATCAATGCTACTTCACTCGATGCATTTTTGGATCATCTGTTGAAGAAATCTATCACGAAGGTTTATTAGATGCACCCGACGCTGAAACCTTTTACGCCCTACTTGTGTCTCTTGAAAAGGAGATTAACGAAAGAGAGCAATGTTATGATGAAGAGTTCGCTTACAGAAGAAGCGAGACAAAATGCTGGACTTAAATCTGGTGAAAGAATTACGAGTAATCCCTCCGAGAGTGTAAATCATGTCCTCAAAGAAGCTGCGGAATATGAAGAAATGTCTCTTCCAGACTTTATCGCCCTTTCAAAGGCCGTAGCAGAAAGTCAACTTCAAGAAATAATGAGAGCGGTCATAAGAAAAGGAAAGTATCGATTTAAACAAGAGTATTCCTTTCTCGAAGTACCGGAATTAAAGTGGATGCACGACATGAATCAGGATCAAAAGAAAAGTCATACTTTAAAGGTTATGCGAACTGAACTTGATTCGAAAAATAACTCGCACGTCACAAGTGCCGATCCATCGAATGCCTCCACCCCAATGCTATCCTTGTGTTATTCACAGTCGCAGCTCAGTGTCCCTGGCACTGTTCTTGCGTCGATATGGAACAAGGCTTCTCAATATCTCGCTACTGATAACGCAGTACTCCAAGCGCCTTCTGTAGAAAGCGGAGTTCGAAGGTTCTCAGTTTATAGTCGATCATCAGCCTGTCCTAATTCTGTAACCCTTTTTGATAGTGGAAAGATTACCTGTACCTGTTTGATGTTCAAGTCCCGTCCCAATGTTTGCTCACATACAGTCGCTGCTGCAGGAAAAGCTAATGTGTTATCTACCTATTTGGAATGGTTAAAGCAAGCGAACAAGTCAGTTAGCATGTATGACATTGGCACAGGTAATATAAACACACGGGCTGTGGGACAGAAAGGGGGGAAACCGAGAAGAATAAGAAAGACACCCCAGACAGCTACGTCAACGGTTTCGTCCGGGGAATGGCTATTTGGTATTTCTCCCAATGAGATGGTTCGATTGCACAGCTTGGCTTCAAATTCAGCATCTCCTGTAGGGTTTCACACTCCGGTCGCGAATCCGTGGCATCTTCAGTCTAATTTAACTCAACCGACAACCAGTGCATGTTTGGGGACAACTCAAAATCCACAACCTGTCTTGCACAGTTCTCCAGTGTTCCCAAGCAACGATACTAAACGCAACTATCCTCAACGAAGTCCCTCCCCACAAGTGTTGATGCCCAACGTCACCCCACCAAGCAAAGTACCTTGGCAACAACCCCTTTGTCATTGTATCATTAAGCCCTTTCCAGTTTCGGGATCAACTAGGCCCGCCATTTATCGGTCTTGTCATTCAACACAAAGAAAAAGATTTTTATCCCAACAGGTTTGGAAATCTGAAGGTATCAAATGAGACCAATCGTTATTACCATTGTCAAATGCATTGTATCCTTGCACGTTTTTCAATTTTCAAACACAGCACGTTGAAGTTTAACTGTGTGTTTTATTTTTTTTATACAAAATATACAACTTTTAACGGTGGATCTCTTAGCTGGTGCATCGATGAAGAATGCAGCCAGCTGCGATACCTAGTGTGAATTGCAGAATTCAGTGAATCATCGAATCTTTGAACGCAAATGGCGCTCTCCGTTATACCAGGGGCGTGTCTGTCTGAGTGTTGGTAATGAAACGCCGAGTTGGTTTCGACTTGATTGGGACATCGTGCCGCAGCTCGAAGCGGCGCGTCCGTCTAAGTGCAGCACATGTTGCCGTCGCAACGTTACCGACGCGCGAACGAAGCCTAAACTATTGTATAGCAAAGGAGCTCTTCGTTTTGCGCGTGCCGGCCGTTGTAACACACCCACAATATATTCTATTCATTCATTCATTAACCTCAGATCAGGCAAGATTACTCGCTGAATTTAAGCATGTTACTATGCGGAAGAAAAGAAACTAACAAGGACTCCCCGAGTAATGGCGAATGAAGAGGGAACAGCTCAACTTGAAAATCTCTGTTGTGTTGCAAAGGCGAATTGTAATTGCCTAAATTGCTTGGAACAGCACGTCACAGAGGGTGACAACCCCGTACGTGGCAATGCTCGAGTGCTCGCGATGTGCTTTCGAAGAGTCCGGTTGTTTTGGAATGCAGCCCAAAACGGGTGGTAAACTCCATCTAAAGCTAAATACAGGCACGAGACCGATAGCGAACAAGCACCGTGAGGGAAACATGAAAAGGACTTTGAAAACAGAGTTAAAGAGTATGTGAAACCGTTGAAAGGAAAGTGAATGGAGTTAGCAATTTGCCCTGCCAGATTCAGTCGCTCGTGCATGGCGATGGTCGTGCTCTTGATCTGCATGGATGAGGCGTGCTCGGACACGGTGGGCGAACACGGCACTTCTGGTGAGTCAGCGTCATTGTCGACCGGCTATAAGGTCGCAAGAAAGGTGGACCGGCCTCGCGGCTGGTTGTTAAGACATGCGCTCGCATAGCTCGTCAGCGACTGTCGTCTGCAGCGCGTGCTCGGCTGGCGACCTGATCAATCGGTCGAACCTTAACCTATTCTCAAACTTTAAATTGGTAAGAAGTCCGACTTGCTCGATTGTAGCCGGACACTCGAATGTGAGCTCTTACTGGCTATTTTTGGTAAGCAGAACTGGCGATGCATGATGAACAGAACGCAGAGTTAAGGTGCCGAAGTCGACGCTCATCAGTTCCCACGAAAGGTGTTAGTTGATATTGACAGCAGGACTGTGCTCATGGAAGTCGGAATCCGCTAAAGAGTGTGTAACAACTCACCTGCTGAATCAACTAGCCCCAAAAATGGATGGCGCTCAAGCGTCGCACCTATACTCGGCCGTCGGAGCAAGCGTGACGTTCCGACGAGTAGGAGGGCGCGGTGGTCGTGACACAGCCTCTAGCGCGAGCCAGGGTGAAACGGCTGCCGGTGCAGATCTTGGTGGTAGTAGCGAATGTTCAAATGAGAACTTTGAAGATTGAAGTGGAGAAAGGTTCCATGTGAACAGCAGTTGGACATGGGTTAGTCGATCTTAAGAGATAGGGAAATTTCGTTACAAAGCGTCCCATTCGCGGACCGCCTATCGAAAGGGAATCGGGTTAATATTCCTGAACCAGAACAGGTATATTGCCACCTGGTGGCACAAGCGGCAACCCAACTCTCAACGAGTCCCGGGAAGAGTTCTCTTTTCTTTTTAATGGGCAATGTTACCCTGAAATCGGTTTAGCTGGAGATAGGGTTTCATGTCCGGTAAAGCCCCAAACTTCTTTTGGGGTCCGGTGCACTTTCTACGGCCCTTGAAAATCCGAGCGAGTCCTTCATTTTCTTGTCTGCTCGTACTCATAACCGCAGCAGGTCTCCAACGTGAGCAGCCTCTAGTTGATAGAACAATGTAGTAAGGGAAGTCGGCAAAATAGACCCGTAAATTCGGGAAAAGGATTGGCTGTAAGGGTTGGGTCTGACGGGCTGGGACTTGAAGCGCAAGCACTCTGTGTGGGCTGACGGAGATGCGTGGCTTGCTGTGCGTCGCAGTTGGACTGCGAAGGAAATTCGCGTGGGTTGACTCAGCTGCGACCGTCAGGTCGCTTCTGCAGGTGATTAACAACAAACTTAGAACTGGAACGGACAAGGGGAATCCGACTGTTTAATTAAAACAAAGCATTGCGATGGCTGGTGACTGGTATTGACGCAATGTGATTTCTGCCCAGTGCTCTGAATGTCAAAAAGAAGTAATTCATCCAAGCGCGGGTAAACGGTGGGAGTAACTATGACTCTCTTGGGACCCATGCAGACAGACGTTCACGTCGTCGGTCCTGTCAATGCTAACTATTGCTTGTTGTAAATATAATTAAATTGCGATTTTACTGTTAAAATGTTGCGATTGTACCGATACAAGAGCAATATTTTATAGTTGGCACTGCGAACATATCTGCTAGGATTCGGCCTAGTCGAACCTGTGTGTCGGAAACAGACAGCATGAATAATGGCTAAGGTACTGCCACACCGCTCACTTCAGAGCATTAAAGGTGTTAGGCGAGAATCCAATAAAAAATACCAGAACCTGTGAAGAGAAGTGAAGCATGAAATAAATAATTTTCTCATTCTCGGAGGCCTAGAGGTGGATTATATTGATCCAGGCTGCCCGAACAAAGAGATACACCAGTTTATCAACCGGGATTTTGCTCTCTTCATGGAATCGATGACTACAAGCCAACGAGTAGGAGTCGTTCCACGAAGGAGGAGTCGTTCCACGAAAGAGGTGCAGGCCGAAACCGGGAAGAAGTTTTTGAGAATCGACCGAGCATGCAGGGGCAGGCTTTGTCATACCTGAGAGCTCTGGTAGGAAAGCGAGCGAGAGTCGGAGACCGGCGCAAAATAAGAGAAAGGTGCAAAATAAGAGAAAAATAAAGCCCGTTGTGCGCAGTGTGTGTTAGATGGGATTTGGGATAAACCATCCCAGTGTATGTCACTTGAGGAATTAGAGCATTACTGGAGAGAAATCTTTGAGAAGGAATCGACGGTGGATGATAGGGTGCCTGACCCTATAGGGCCTGTCCTATGGGATCTTATTGATCCAGTCACCCAGATTGAGCTTGATAAGACCATGAAAGCTATGAAGCCAGGTGCACCAGGTCCAGATGGTATGGTCTTAAAACAACTAAAGCAGCTCCCTGTTAACGAGCTGAAAGCACGTCTCAACTTGTGGCTACTGTCTGGGTATTGCCCTTGCATTTGCTGTCTAGGAGAGACTCTATTAATCCCTAAAGATAGGGAAGATATCAGACCACCAAAGCATAGACCAATCACCATGGCAATATTTATAATCAGGCTATTTCACAAGCTCATGGCAAAGCAAATGGGTATCTCCATGCCTTTTTCGGACAGGCAAAAGGCAATTTGTTCTGGCGATGGGTTGGCAGAGAATGTGGTACTTTTGAGGGCTATTATTAAACACCATACCGACAATAACCTGCCATTAAATTTTGTCTTTCTTGATATTGCAAAGTCCTTCGACTCCGTTTCTCACCAAAGTATTTTGATTGCAGCACGAAGAATGGGGATCCCTCCCCCCCTTTCTTACATATTTAAAGGAATTTTACTCGCGGAGCCAAACACTAATTGGGGTGGCGGGACAGAAGAGCGAGCCTATTTATGTAAGACAGGGGGTGAAGCAGTTAGACGGTGGCACCATTTGCGGAAGGCGGCCTTGGGATGGCGGTTTTGAAAAATGCCATACACTTGATGCGAAAAGCTAGGTATGAAAAACTTCTAGGTTGCGTGATCCGGTGGTTGCCGTCGTTGCTCGGTCTTCAATAGTTGTGGACATGCTCATGAAAATTTCCTAGGTACAACTGGTGGGAGATGTCCCTGTCTGTGATAAAGCTGGGTTCAGCCGCGCACTCACAGCAGGGTTACATAAGTCTGTAGACGGAAGGGGACTAAGACGAAGTAAAAGCGTTCCCTACGTGCACAACTGGGTGGGTCTTCCCACTCATCTTATATCGGGTGCCAATTACATCGGTGCCATTATGATAAGAGGCAATTTAATGCCAACTGCTACTAGGATGGCACGTGGCTGCCCGCAGCGTTCAATGTCCTGTGACAGTTGGGCACATCCGGAATCTCTTGGGCACATTCTCCAGGTCTGTCCTAGGACCAGCGGTGCCAGGACAGATCGGCACTATTCCATCTTAGCGCGGACCGTTAAAATTCTGTTAAAAAAACAGTGGTCTGTGCTTGTCCAGCCAGCTATTCCAACACCGGCTGGCATAGGACGTCCTGACATGCTGGTCTGGAATAGCGCTGGCACTTGTTTTGTGGTTGATGTCACTGTGTCAGTGGTTAATGCGGACCTGGGGGATGTGCAATTGAGGAAAGTTAACTACCATAACACTCAGCATGTCCGGAACTGGGTGCAGGGTGTGAGCGAAGCAGCGGAAGTAAACTTCTCCTCGATTAGTTTTAATTGGAGCGGTGCCCTCGCCAAAACGTCTCACAACCTTTTATCCGATAAGTTAGGGTTTAATAAGTTTGAAATTGAGATACTTAGTGTCATAGTGATGGAAAAAGGCTATAAAATGCACTTATAGATCGAAGGCAACAAATTGAAGGAGAGAATCTATATCATATTGTATGACATTTAACTAACAATGAACCATAAATATTGTGGTGGATTTCATATGAACAAGTTAACTGCTGTTTTAATGTATTTATCATTTATAACATTTTATCAAATTTGTATTATATTTTAATTGTGAGGGCTGCAATATCATGCCCAAATGTACATTTACGATCATTCAATAAATGTACTTAATAGCCAAATGCCTCGTCATTTAATTAGTGAGGTGCATGAATGGATTAAAGAGATTCTCACTGTCCCTATCTCCTATCTAGCGAAACCACAGCCAATGGATGGGCTTGGCAGCAACAGCAGGGAAAGAAGATCCTGTTGGCTTGACTCTACTCTGACTCTGTGGAAAAACATGGGAGGTGTAGAATAAGTGGGAGGAGCCATCCGCCGGTGAAATACCACTACTCTTATCGTTTTTTTACTTATTCGGTGAAGCGGAGCTGGACCTCAACGTCCACTTTTTAGCATTAAGATCGCTCTTCCGCCGATCGATCCGAGTCAAAGACACTGTCAGGTTGGGAGTTTGGCTGGGGCGGCACGACTGTCAAATGATAACGCAGGAGTCCTGAGCTGAGCTCAATGAGAACGGAAATCTTGTGTAGAGCAAAAGGGCAAAAGCTCACTTGATTTTGATTTTCAGTATGAATACTAACTATGAAAGCATGGCCTATCGATCCCTTAGTCTTTACGAGTTAAAAAGAAGCTAGGGATGTCAGAAAAGTTACCACAGGGATCAATAAAGGAGCTCTTATCTTAGCTTGATAACCTGTCTCCTCATCATCGTCGAACAGGTTTGGCAGCGGTTGAGGGGCCTTTCTCTTGGGTGCATGGGCTCTTACGGGAACTGGTTCTTTCCGCTTTGACGCATTGGCTTTTTTCTTATTATTACCAACAGATTTTTCACCATCATTGCTTGTGGTAGCCCTTTTTGCCGTAGTTTCGTTATTAACATCACTTGAGGAGGAACAATCACTTGACGATCCCCCAGAAGATGAGCTCTGAAACAGTTTAGCCAACTCTCTTGGTGGTTTCCGTAAGACCCCAGAGCATGGCCCAATGGCAGCTGCTGTGTTGTTGTATGGTTTCAGCAGAAAAGACTTCATGTCTTTTGCATCCCCAGTCTTGGCAAACTGCAATACCTCTTTGCTTTGGAGTGATCGATCCAGCAGCTTTGCATATTCCTGGGGATTTCTAAGCATTGTTGTTGACATGACATAGTTGGCTGCGATAGAGAAGATACCATTGGATCCATTAGATCATCTAAATTTGTGTTTCCAACAAGAAAACGGACAAATCTTTTGGCATCTTCCTGGGTTGGAGCAGATGATTCATCTGTTGCATTAAGGGCTTGAAGACTTTGTTGTATTGATGAAAATCCACTCTGTAAATTTTCGAGGACCTTTGGGTCAATTATGCCTTTCCCGTTTTCTTGCCGTAAGTCCAAGTTTGTAATAATAGACTCACTAAGTTTTGACAGTGCAATCTCTGGTCTAGTTAGCTATTCACAGGAAAACGGCTTTACTCTCGCAAAGACGTGTCGCGGTTTTATCTCTTGGGCTTTGCCATAGGGAGTTTCGAATGCACTGATTGTACCACTTAACGCCATTTGCCTCTTTTGTTGGTGATGGGGTACTTGCTTGTTTGCTCATCTAAATATTTCAAAAGAGTACATGTCAATTTCAGTATTCTTATCAGAGATTGGGGAGTATTCAGTGACACGTAAAGTGTGATTGAGAAGCGAGGGAAAAATAATTATGAATGATCACAGAGTTACTGGGTGACTTGGGGATAAAAGGGGTGTCATAAAGCGGATATTTTGTCAATGTCGCACCTTGAGAGAGCAACATCAGCTCCACCGGGTGCAACAATTGGGCTATCAGCCACAAATGGAGTAGTCGAGTGTTTAACCTCGTACTTTTGGAATTGTTAGTGCATACGCAGGCATGAATGGATATGTTGTTTTGATTGTGAAATTCTCTAACTGATTAGAGACTGGGTACACCTGAACTATGTTGTTGTTGTTCAGTTGTAAAATCACAGTTTTGCCTTGCATTTGTATAACCGTTGCAACACGACCATTGACAACTGACTGGTTCTTTATTCCTGTTTTGTGTATCATAATTCTCTCATTCCTCGAATAATGATCTACCAAGGCAGCAGTCTGAATCTGCATATCCTAATATGGTTGACCTGTTCATTACCTTATTTAAAACAACCGAGTTTATTCTATTTGCTGCTCTGTGGGAAAGTGTTATTACATACTGTTTGGGTATGAAGCAATATTTCCAGCAATTGCTCGTCTGTTAGCTCTGAAGGGAGAGCACTGCATTTGAATCTTATCAAGATATTGAGATTGACGTCAGTATGGTAGTTGTTAAAAAATTTGTGATAGTCTGAGTCAACACTCGGTGTTGTTCAACCAATTGGATTTTTGTAATGTTACGTAATCTTCAATTGACATAACAGTTTAGGTTGTTTGTATTATCATCAACCTTTTCAATTGGTTGAAGTTGTTTGTCATCTCCAGCCAATATTACAATTGGCCTTATAGGTAATTCAGAATCGTGGCTATTATGTGTTAAATATTTTAATGGGCAAATTTGATAGTTCGTCAAGAATGACAATGGTCATAGTGGCATAATTCTAAATATAAGATGGCTTTTCATGTTGTGATACAGGAATTGAAATGAAGAGTATTGTATCAGCATCTAAATTATCTGGGAGGGAATCTTATATTCTGTGGCAAGATAGCCTGTTGTTGTCGCAACAAAAACTCTTAAACCCTTTCAGAAGAAAACTGTTCTATTGCCCTCTTACATACGTAAGAGAAGAAGAGATACGTAAGAACATAGATTTTCCTGTACCAGGCTCGCCAACAATTAATAAAATTTTTGCCAATCAACATCTAATGCATTCTGTGGTTGTGTGGGTTAGTAGTCGGTATGTTTTCATGTTCATTGTCGCCATTGTCACTATTGTCACTATCATTTTCTTCATCAGAAAAACTATTTGCAATTGCCCTGTGTGATACGTCAAGACTAATGCTTCGTTTTTCTAAACATTTCTTGTAATAACGTCAATATCAGCCTTTGTTAGAGTCTAGTGCAATGTCATTTGTGGTGGCTGAGATAAGGGCTGAAAGACAATAACTGTTGTACCCAAAAATGATACAGATCTTCAGAGACTCGTTATGCAAAATTATGTTGGAAATGTGCCAAGATTTATGGCCCTCTAGTTTAAAAAAGCTTTTATTTCCTCTTTATTTTGCCATAACTGACTGTCTAGGTGTAAAGCGCAAATGAAAAATATTAAAATTATCTGATATGTGTCAAAATTTGAGTTTTTTAAGGTCATTACAACTGCGATTTGCTAAATTCAGTAGCATGTGTTTTGAAAAAAATAAATGTCTTTGAATACAGACACACATTTGGTAGCAACCAAGGTCAAACCCTTGGCATATTGCCAAATACAAAATGTTTTGTTCTGTGAGGTGTCCATGCAAACTTTTTGGAAGACAAAGAGAGCCACATCTCGGGCCCAAAGGTGCCATTCTTTCATGTGACGAAATGCCGCCTGATACGGGGTCGTGTGTGCCGTATATAAGCATTCTGACTTAAATGCATCGTGTGATTTGCTTACGTAAGAACTTACATATCTTAGAAGCATGCCATGACCATCAGAAGCCTGCACATCCATTCGACAGTGCAAGGCAGACAGTAAGGGAACAATATATGCTTGAAAATTGTTTTGGAATGCCTCAACGGGATAGTTAATTTTTAATATCTCATGATTATTCTCAGATACAGCATGGGCATGTTCATTATTTATCGGTAGTGATGTTTTGTCTGACTTTTGAAGATTATAAACAAGATAGGCAGAATTTAATCAACCCACGGTATATCTGCTCTGATGGATTTTAAATCAATGTGCTTCATACTCTTGAGCCAGACCAAAATGTGAATATGAACTGTTCCTCTCTTTTGAAACTCAAAACGATAAAAGTAATTAAGCACATTGTTCACTGCAGAATTTCCACGATATGAAAACAAGTGACTCTTCCATTTATTTGAATTGCTGCCACAAAGATATCCTCTTACTATTTGCTCTAAGACATGAACAAAATGCATAGTCTCAAACGCAGCAAGCTGTGCTTCAAACAGGCGAGTTGCTCGTTGCAAGTTAGTAGAAAACCATAGAGGTAAAGGAAATGTCCACTCACTTGGTGAGATGGGAAACCAAGTTGTTTTACAGCATCAACTAGACAAAGATGTTGCCATTTCCAAAATTGTGCACTAAATGTTTTGGCCTCTAAAGCTCTTACTGGAGAACATTTTTTTCCTTGCAGTACTTACAGCACCGGAAACAGTTTTGAAAAGCCATAAATCATAGTGAAAATGCAGCAGTTCGAAATTGGTGGCATAGTCTGTAATTCTGCAAAACACTTTTGTCATGTATGCAACTTTTTCACTTGCCCGGTCGTGCTTTCCTGACAAAGCAGTTTCACAAAAGTGAATTGTTGGATACAAGTTTGGCCAGAGTGCACATTCAATGCCTGTGTTTCTTGTAAAGTCATAAACATTGAATTTTCTATTTGTATCTATCTCTTCCTGTCTCATGTCTATGAAATGTTTGTATGCAGAGTCCTCATTCCTTATGAGAAAGCTGTAAGCAGTCATGCATCTAGTTTTCATATCAATTTTTAGAAATGGCATTGAGTTTCTCAAGAACACTTTGTTTTGACCATGTTAACCTGAAAATATTTGTTTTTTGTCTGTAGCTGTTTTGCATTGTAGCATAGTCTCCAAGATGTATTGCGAATGGACGTAATGTTAAAATGTCATGCTTTGTCAAAGCTTTTAAAACATTTGGAATCATATCTATGCTAGGATTCATGTACACTTGCTTAACGCAGGAACATTGTTGTACAAGCCTTAATTTCGGGCGCTTTATGTAATTGGAAGAAACGTTTGCCCTGTTAAGCGGTTGCGTTTTGCACAGTAAGACCAGGACAAATGTGTAATCCAAAATTTTAGATTTTCACACACTGTGGGCCCACTTAAAGGAGCACCTTGTTTTGATGCAAGCAGTTCACGGTAATCACTAGCAAACTTTGCCTTTAGTTCTGCTTGTAACTTGTCTCGTTCTCTAGTATTGACTACATGTTGCTCAATTCTATTTGTAATATCATTGTTTCTCATAATAGTAGCAAATTGCCTTGCACTCCAGAATCATTGAGACAATTCCTCATTCCACTGAGCCATGAAAACTGAGTTAGCAAGTGTGAATGATAAGGTGAACTGATAGTAGAAACTGATAGTAGAAACTACACTGTATTGAAATATATGGTGGGATCACTATATCGTTGATTAGAATTTGAAAGTTTGCCAAATACTTTAGCAATATAATGACAAAGATGTTTAAGGTGACAATTTACTCACTTTTCGGTGAATTGTAGTCTTTATTTAGGCACCAATGCAACAAAACTATGAGCCTTTAAAATAAATAAAGACAATATTACGCATTGATTAAAAACATGTAAAAAACCCGTATAATAACTCGTTTTGTTTAAAACTAAAGTGATATAAATGACGATTGGTACCTTATAAATCTTTTAAATGCAAAATAGCAAGAGGATGTAAAAAAAAACTTGTATAATTTTGATGGATTGTGAAGACAATCTTGAACGCGAATTTTGTGCAACAAAATGGACGCCACTAAAGTCCTGAATGACCAACCAATGAAAATACAGCTTTTACGAAAACAAGAAATTTCATTGGTTTAAAAAATTCAAGATGGCGGAAATTCAAAAATTTCAAAATTTCTTCATTAAAACTTAAAGATATTAAGCAAAATACATGAAAACGGACATAATGTGCAACAAATTGTATATCATTAGATTCCTTGCGCTGAGACAAAGCTTTTGTTATGAATCTCATTGCATTATAATGCTTATTTTGCTGTTTAACACATCAAAACTGATGTGTCTAGGAATGAACCAAAATTCACATATTTTCAATTTAAAATATAGTTTGGTCGTGTGTAAGTGAATGTGAGGTATCTCGTTAGATTCCTTGTAGTAAAAGGAAGGTTTTGATATGCATTTCAAAGCTATACAGTTAATATTTGGCTTTTCCATACTTTAAATCTGATGTATATTGTCCTATATTAAAATATTACACAATGTCCACAGATATTTTTGTATATTTCCAGTTCTGTTGAGGCTACATGGATGTAGTGCACTCTCCTCCGCAGAGGCTTTGTATTTTTCGCAGGCTGGTAAGGCCGACCAAAGGAATGGGAGAATGTGGGCGCACGGAAAGTGTTCATCGCGGGCGGTTTTGCTTTTGTTTAGGGGGTTTGTGTTTTTCCCAGGTGGGTTAGTCGCGGGCTAGGCAGGCTAGGGGAATGTGGCGCGCGGGGTGCGACGGGAAGAACGAGGCGAAGCGCGGGGGAAGACGGGAAGAGAAAAAAAGAGAAGAAAGCCTTGTTTCTGATAATAGTAAGTGTACTGTATTAGGACATCTGAAGGAGGTAGGAGGGTTAACTTCAAATTTCCTCCGTGGAGGAGGTGTGGATGTTTTCTGGAATTACCCAATGAAACATGCCACCAAAATTAGGTATGCTAACTTTCCAAAGACGTCCGTATTGACAAAAGATCATGTGCTTGCTAAGGTTCTCTATTGACAAGTGAGATTTCAAAAATAAGATTCAGGTTTTTACAGCAGTTCAACTTAACAGGACAAGTTTTGTTCTATTGTAACGTAGGATGTATAACTAACCTTAGCTTACACATAGATTATGAATATGACAATCCCACAGTCTAATGTACCGTACCTGCTGATATAAGATGGCATGTGGACCATAAAATGCATCTTTGGTATGATGCTGAATTCTGGATAAAGCCTTTTGAATTCATTATGATGGTCACCAATGAGGACCTGCAGATAGGCTATTTGATCATTTGATACTGCAGGGGCAAAACAAAGAGAAGTGATTTCCAATAACTTCAGGAAAAGAATCCACCGGTCATCTTAGAATGGAATCAAATCTCCCATGAGCAAGGGTAGATGTGTTGCCAAGCACCACATCTGTACAGCTGTAGAGTGATAACGATTTCTAATTACATTACTTTAGAGTGTGCGAGAAAAGTTTGTATGTCTCATGATTAAAACTTACCATGTTGTTTCAGGTTGTTGTCATTTGACGATAACTTTTGTTTCGTTATTAGTTATGGCCTATTACTATCATTGTAATATCCAAAGTCGTATTTGGCAATTCGGTCATTCAAGATTTCCAAGGTAAGGTAACGTTCCACTTTAATGTAGTGTTTCAGCATCTCTTTTTTTTCATACTGTAGAACCCCTTCTACAATATTATGCATTATGTCTGGTGGCAAACCTCCAATGACATGATAATAGTCACTCTCGTTAAGGATGAATCTTCATTTGAGTCCATATGTTTTGCTAAAGTGCTCGCCATATGTTTCAACTTGGTTAATTTGGTCTTTGTAGTCTTTCTTTGTTTGGAGAACAAAGTCTTTTTCATGAAACTGAAAATAAATTGTTATTACTATGGATTATACCTTGCTCTACTTGGTTCTTTTTCCAGATTTTTTGACTATTAATATACTGTATTGCATGGAACATGTACAAATCGAGGTCGAAACGTCCAAACAAATGTTTTTTAACAAAGTGATTCAGGGATGAATAATATCAAAAAAATATTTTAATTTTGGAAAGCACAGGCTATAAATTGGCACTTTTTATTCATGGTCTTGCTTTAAAAAGTCTGAGGTTGAGAAATCCATGAAATTTTTAATCTACAGTAAATCTCTAATGAGGTTATGCAGAGTTATATGAGCCATTCATGTACATTAGCTGATCAGGACGAATAACTCGATCTAGAGTACAGTATAATATTTGCACAGATTACAATGTGCATGTTACAGTGTACTTGTTAATAATGTTTTTTATCATATACTGTTAATGTCTGGTTTGAAATCTTTGTTAAAGTACAGTATCGGTATTAGTTGATGATTATTACATGTTATCTACCTTAGATTTCATTTCCTCAGCAGTAGCAAGGCAGTAACGACATGGTCTGTGTGCGCTGCAACTCTCTTTGAATCCTCCCAATTGTTGGGCTCCAAGATTATCAGCCGATGTGTACACTATGGATCCACAGAAGTTCTGTTCTGTTCCCTGGACAGCGACGGGATGACCTGTGTCCTTGAAGGAAGCAAAAGAAAAGTTGTAAACATCACTGTCTACTTCAGAGTTATGGCTGTAATATTTGGGATGATTAGCACAAAAATGAAAAAATGTACAATATAGTGTTTGCTTATTAGCTAGAATTCAATTTAGTTACATTTTTTACAAACTGCCAGCAGTTTGGTTGGGACTACATATCTAGCCCCATTAACCATCTACAGTACATGTAGCACAACACCTGAACACCACCATTCAACAGTACCTATGTACAATCCTGGGGCTTGTTGTTCGAAAGGTGTTTAGCTTAAACGGTGGATAAGTTTAAAATAGAAAGCAAAATTATCTATTTATTGAACAACTGAGCTGAAATATTTTGATGTAAATAGTTTAATTTTCAATGAAAGTACATATTAAATGCATAAGATGCAAGTTCAGTCATTCACAAGATCTATGAGAGTATTTTTAAACTTTGGCTTATCTACCGTTTAAGCTAAACGCCTTTCGAACAACTGGCCCCTGGACAATAACTTCTGGATGCTGATTATAAATGGCTTATATTTGGCGTACATTAATGGTTTAATGGTGAACTATCCCCCCCCCACACACACACTTGTTACAATGTTGTTAATACAATTGTTACAAAAGTGTGCAATAGCTCAACTACCATCAACATTGTATGAGGAGAAATAAATGTGTTTTCCGAAGGACTGACAAAGGTGCTCTGTGCTCATTTTGTATTGTTAATTGTTCAAGTAAATTTGTCCCAGTTCATAGATCTCATTTGTCAAATAAACATGTAATCAATGATAATCTGTTCTTTTTTGAAATAATGTAATTACCTGTTCTAGCTTCTTCAAATCTGCCATGAATGGCCCAAGGACTGCATCGATACCATACTGTTTGATATTTGATGTTTTACACAAACAGAGAAGCTGAATAGCCTTCATAGATGAACGATTTAAGGGATTGATATTACCCAACGTGTAGCAGAATGCTCCTATAAATCGAAAATATGTTTTAATGAATTAACACTTTGAATTCCTTTGTAGTACACAATAATTATATTAATAATAATTATACTTGCTTGAGACACAGTTGTTGGGGGGGGCAATCGAATTTGTGGGTATTAAAATGGGGGAATGTTAAATATTTAATATCTATGAAATATATTTCTGCTCAAATAGACAATATGTTAAAGGTAATCTACAGTCTGATCTGCGCATCGGTTCTGCTCATAACAATGGGAGACTCCTTGATTTAGAAATTGCCCAAATTTCACACAGATTAAGCAAATATAGATTTAGTTTTCCCCTCATAAAAAATAAGGCACTAGGCCTACAACCTGTTACTAGCAAGTTAAATGCATATATTAAATATTTACCAAGTTTATGTATGGTTGCTCTTGATCCAAGTGGATTACATGTTTCCAGATCATCGTAATATAGCATGATCTGTAGAGCTGTGGGATTTACCGAAAAGAGAGGATGCATTTTGAATTGACAGCCATCACAGTAGTCTCTCATGAGCCCATCAATGCTCACATAAGGATTTTTAATCTAAAAATAATTATGAATAAAAAATTATAAAACCTATAGGTTACTTTATGTGTGGCTCTCCTAGATTACTTAGGTCAAGCTTAAGCTTAAGTCCACAATGTATAGTTTGATTTCTTTCAATATTAAACTTTGAGTAGGTTTCATGCCAAACATGTGGCACTGTCAAATACTTTTAATTCAGACCATTACCACATGATCAACAGAAAATATTCCAGTTCAGTATTGGTGGAACTACTTTTGTTTCACAGGTATTTCAAAAATGCTAAAACAATTTTTTGAAATTAATAGCACATTGAACATCGATATTCTGTTTATGCAACCTATGTTAGCCCCAGTCAGCACATCCCTGAATTTGCTTTCTCCTATGAAAAGGAGCCTACTCTGTAATTAACTATAAGTAAATTGTTTCTAAATTCTTCAAAGAACTATGCAGCTGCCATATTAAGATATACCCAGTGAGAAAGATGGGCAAATATTTAGCTGACCAGCTTTTTTCAATCACGTTATCAATTTATGTAAAATTGTAATTGTGTTCAATATACCTCTTTAAGAATAAACTCATCATTACAAAGCTGTTGAAGGCTGTCCAAGAGTGGGATGTAATATGCTTCATCATTGACTTGGGTTTGCTGCATTATACCTTTCCTTCTTTTAAAAATTTCTCTACGCCCAGAACAATTCTTTGTGCTTCCTATCAATAAAATTATAAAACATTAATTAGCTATATACACATTATACAGTAGTTTGGGGGATTTTAAAGTCTTAAAGGTGTGACTGTCACCTCCATACTTTATATAAACAGTCCTAATTTTTGTAATATGATAAGTATGACCATTGGCTTAAGCAATTAAAAAACTAGCTACCTTTAATCCAAAATGAGCTTTGTAGTAGGCAAATTGTTGTGCTTCGGTTTCCAAGTTGTGAAATGGGTTTGTTGTTATGGTGTCTTTAAAAATCTCTCGCAGGCCGGGCACGTTTTGATCGTCAATGTTTGCATTGCTTAGGCAACCTTGCACTTGCGTTTGGACATGTGCCAATGTTTCTTGTAGAATAGTTTTCGTGTTGGATACAATTCCAGCAACGGTGGACTTGGTAGAGAGCATTCCTCTTGTAGTTTCAATATGTACAAAGCAGCCGACCTGGTAGGGTCCTCCATATTTTCAATCAATTGCTCCCCATTTTGGTTGATGAAGTTATCATGATCCATATTAACTATTGGACCATCATCTTGTGTTGGTAACTCGGGGTGCTTTTGTTGTAAATGCTTTCTTCATGAATAATATTTTCGGAATGTTCGGGTACAACCATCTACGCCACACAAGCAATGGAAGTTGGGGTCATTCCTGTGGCATCTTCCTATGTGGTTTAATAGTTGATTGCGAGTTTCTGCAGAAAATACTCCACAAATGCTGCATTGCCAAGGCATAATTGGTCCGTTTAAAAGGACGAAAAACCAACCTGGTCAGTGCCGAAATATTATTAAATGTAGGTACTTGGACTTGGGTGCAAGAGGGGAAATTCCTTTTAAAACAGGGGAAAGTGTGGGATACGTAGGGCTTTTTAGTGTACGTTTTAATTCTTTCTTGCCAACCAGTCCATGTAAGGTCAGAACCCTTTGTTTGTCCTTCATCGAGGACGCCCCTATCATTGTGCTGTCTTTTTTGCTGGTTTCCCGAGCGAAGTGCTTTGTCAACGATACTCACAACCAAAAAAGAATAATTTTAAAAGGTAAAATACCGTAATATAGGTATTTTGTGACAAATGTTATATAAACATTTACATATATTATTTAGTTTGTTTATTTATGATAAAACATCTAGAATCTTTATTTACGTTTTTTTCAGGTTGTCTGTTTTGTGCTCAGGTCTCGCACTTTTACTTTACTGAAAAAAGAAACTTTTTTGACCTAGCTAATATTCAAACTTCAGGTTTAAAGAGCATTTCACTTTCCTATTTATCTGTGAATTGTATTTGCAACGTAGGATGGAAGAAGAATTGCGAGAAAAGCTTATATTTGGTGGCATCGAAGAAACTACACTCGCCATCTTAGAAAATCACAAGGTAATTGCATCCTTTGCAGGAGAGCCATTTTGTTTCTTTAAACTATAGGCTTTCCTGTCCTGCCTACAAGTACTTTATAAATATCTTAATTTGCGAGTACTATTCAAACTACATTTTACCTATAATACATATTTTGACTTTGCTAATACAAAAAATTGGATCTAGGCCTATATAAAATAAAGTCAGTCTTTTGACTTTCGTTTCCCGCTTCTGTACTCTAGCTAACTGATTGCCATTTCTTGAACGAAGTGGACATCAGTGTACTTTTTTTGTGCGGGGTAAAGGCAGGAGATGCTCTGACAGTTAAAAAGATATGCAAGGTGTACTTATCAACTAAAACGTTTTACGGCAGAAATCTTTAATTTTCAGGCAAAAAAAACTCTAGCGAATTTTGCAGTCCAGATCGCGATTGCGCGAGGTATTTTCTGAAGGGTATTTGTCTCTTTTTTCTGTTTATGAACATTGTTGGCTTAAAGCTAAAACGTATAAGCTTTTGTAGTTGAGTTGTTGTTATTCTAGTATGTTTTGCAGAGTTAATAGCTAATAATATAAAAGATAAAGACAACATTATTGAATTCTGTTAGCCGTATTTTTTCCAAGTTAATAAAGAAGCCCTGTATTGAACAGGAAACTTAGTTATTTAACTTTGTCATAATAAGAGAACATAGTCACAAACAACGGTATTTGCCAAAGGTTCGCTATTACTGAGAATTACAATAAAGTGATTCATTCGCGAGGCAAGCTCTTCAATAACCATTCTTTGGCTGTGATTATTACTTCAGTACACGTTTTATAACTTGTTTGGTGCAAGAGCTCTCGTGTTTCTTTTGGTGTACGGCTACATTGCTGTGTTTTTGTACATCCAAGCAGTATACTGAGGTTTTACTTGTAGCAATTCAATCAAGTTGACATATTTCAATTGATTTGCTACAACATTCATCAGTATTATTAGAGCATTGCCAATCAGTTTTCCCGATAACTTGTTGAGAAAAGTACTTACATATACATCAGACATCATATTGCCATTGCCTATATCTGGTCGGAATTAAATGCTATATCTTTTTGGGACACCAGAAGCAAGTACTAAGTGTCGAATTACAATGACATTGCAGATAAGATAACGGAGTATACCACTCTTGTGGAAAATCGCAAACAACGGGAAGCTCTTGAAAAAAGCGATTATCTGCAGACACGAACATTTTTACCAGTAGTTGAAAATGTTTGTGGAGTAAATGAAATTACAAAATTGTCTGACAACATCCGATTTTGGGCGAACTATAACTCCTGGACATTCTGTGGAACATTTAAAGCCCTTTCAACAAAGATCTTACCACATAATTTTTTTAAGCGGCCAAGAAATCACAATGCAAAATCTTGTTTATACTCACAGGCACGCTACATTGTTCCAGTGTATAGCCAAATTCCAGTTGTATTGTCATCACTAATGATTGATGATATAGACATACTTAGGCCGTTTTATTTGTTCCTTGAACAATACGAACGGCAATCACATGGCTATCGCATAAAGTGCTGCCATTAAAGCTTAGAGTTTCTGAAAAATCAGTTCAAACAAAAATTGACGAGTTGCTCGATGTAACACAAAAGAACGTTGTTGAGCATAACGTAAAAGTCCTCGTGGCAACACCTACTGGTTTTCTTGCCTCTACATTTAGAGCTGCTCTACCAGAAGAGGTTTTCTGTGAAACTGTGCATGCCTCTTTCCACTTTCCAATTGAAGATGGTATTTCTCCGACTGTTAATTGGCAATTGTCGTACTATGATATAATCATTATCGATGAATTATTTATGATGCCGGATATAATTTTCCAACATATTTTAAAAACTTTGAATGTTCTTCTCTTTCGGCCAGTTCCTATGCTGGCTGGCGATGCTGGGCAACAACAACCGTTTATGCGTGAAAATGGAAAAGTTACGCAAATCAATAGCGCATTCGACAACAGCTCATTTCTTACAAATTGCTATCATTATCATCTAAACGAGCAACATCGTATTGGAGACATAAATTACTTATCTTTTCTGAATACAATAAGGAATGGGTCCCAACTCAGGAATTGTTAGATCAAATACAGGATGGTCACGTCATAAGTAAATCCAGAGACAGTTACACATGATGATATTTTGAATGCTTATATTACAATCCCAACACAACTGTTTTAACATTTACTAAAAATGGCGCTACACAAGTGAACAAATTCATAATGGAAGCAATCTTTAAAGATCAACAACCACAGGCACATGCACAGCTTGATTGTGATTCACAACCAATGGCAATATTTACAGGCATGCGTGTAGTGATCACACAAAATAGGGATAAGGCAAATGGTATTGTGAATGGCCAAACAGCCATTGTTCACTTGGTACACAACACTCCATATTTTTAAAGTTAAGTAACGGCAAATTTGTTTCCATATATGCAGTGACAATGAAAAAGGGGAACTGTACGCTTACTTTGTACCCTTTTCCTCTGCATATGCCACAACAATGTGCAAAGCGCAAGGCCAGACTTTGAGTAAAGTTGTTTTGTGGTTTGATATTGACACGATTCCACCGGGAACAGCGTATGTTGCACTATCTAGGGTCAGAAACCGAGATGATATCTATTTTTTAAACAGATTAAAAACACATTTCTTTATGCCAGTAACAAGGCTCTCTCAGTTGCTATAACGACTTTATACATTTTTAACTAGAAAGCAATATATCAGGGGTCTTGCCTTAAAGATGTTTTAGTGTCGCATTCTATTATACGGCCGCGCCTTTGTGACCAATTAAAAAACTAAACAAAAGATGCAAACTTGGAAACCAGAGTTATATAATATTAATTTTTTCAAATAAATTCGCCACAATTTGTAGTTTCAAAGTTACAATATTTTAAAATATAAATTTTAAAATAGTTTATTTCCAAACTATCTTGCCTAATAAAGTAATTATAAGTTTCTATATTTTTCTTAGATGTACAAATCACACACAAACAACGCTAATGAAAGCCCAAAGGCGGTGCATTTCTTAAACCACTTCCCATCTAATTTCCTCCGCCCTTATGGCCGTGCAGATCCCCAACCGAGTGAGGCTACGATAATGCGTCGTGTGGCACCACTTAATTTGGGAGTGGCTTCTTCGTCCAAAAGTCGCAATCAGCGAGTTTGCTCAAACTCTGACTGAGAACATGGATCTGCTCGCTACTGCTCAGTCCAGGCTTATCTGAACAAGCCAAATCTCCCTGATATCCAAAACTTTGGAACCTTTCCTCGGGGCTCTGTCAAAATTGAACACCCTCAACAAAGAGAGCGGACAAGCAAAGGAGGATGACGTAAAAGAAGTTTTAAAAACCCGCCTGAGTGATGACGAAGAAATTGAAGCGTTCTTCTCAACCTTATTTCAAGTTGGAGGGGCGATGTACGTCCTCGGTTCCCACTACTCGATAGTGAAAACATTGGCAAGCAATCCCGACTGGCTGGCAGAGAAAACTATTGGAACAAGCGGAGAAGTGAAAGAATTCAAAAGTAACCCAACTGTAAAGGGGATGAAAGGATACCTTATAAGCACCTGTGTGGAAAATGATCTTGCCGTTCCGAGCGGATCAAAGGGGTCGAAGTCAAAAAGAAGACGGTTGGCCGAATTGCTGGATTCGGATAACGATGACGAAAATGAAGAAGGCTACGACAAAATTGATGAGGCAACGACCAGCGCTTCCGCAAGCAACCCAAAGAAGCGAGATAAAGGGCAAAGGCACAGGCAAGAATCAGAAAATCTCTAAAAGACGTTTCTAAAACTTTAAAAACTGTTTGAAACAAAAAGACCTAAAATAGTTATTTGTTGTGATTAAAATTCATGTAGTAGATAGAAGTGCTAAAAAAGACACTGAATCTAAAAAGTTTATATTAAATAAAGTTTATCTAAATATCTAAAGTTTCAAATTAACATTTATTCTAGATATATTTACCTATTTATATAGCAGCAAACATGCTCACCATAGGTGAAATGAACGACCTCCCCTTAAGCATTTAAGCAAAAACATTGGGCTAAGAATAATGTTAGTTAGTGTGGAAAAAAAGCAGGGTGGGTGGGTGGTGTGAAAAACGTTAGCTTGAAACAAAAAGGTGGGGTTATCCTGTGGTAACTTTTCTGACACCCTAGGTTAAAACTCGTAAAGACTAAGGGATCGATAGGCCATGCTTTAACAGTTTGTATTCATACTGAAAATCAAAATCAAGTGAACTTTTGCCCTTTTGCTCTACATGAGATTTCCGTTCTCATTGAGCTCACCTTTAGGACACCTGTGTTATCATTTGACAGTCAAATCACAGTCACAGCCGCCCCAGCCAAACTCCCAACCTTACAGTGTCTTCGGCTCGGATCGACCGGCAGAAGAGCGATCTTAATCTTAAAAAGTGGACGTTGAGGTCCAGCTCCGCTTCACCGAATAAGTAAAAAACGATAAGAGTAGTGGTATTTTCACCGGCGGATTGCTCCTCCACTTATTCTACACCTCTCATGTTTTTTCACAGAGTCAGACTAGAGTCAAGCTCAACAGGGTCTTCTTTCCCGCTGTTGCTGCCAAGCCCATTCCCTTGGCTGTGGTTTCGCTAGATAGTAGATAGGAACAGTGGGAATCTTGTTAATCCATTCATGCGCATCACTAATTAGATGACGAGGCTTTGGCTAGGTCCCCTTTCCACCGATGTGCACGCCTGAAGTTTAGATAGAAGGCACCGTCCATCCGATTACCATTAAAGCAAAACGAACATGGTTGAGCTTTTCTTTGGGATGGAACCCATGCTGCCGAACAATGGAGCTGCGTGGATAATTCACAGGCGAAGCCGGAGGTTGAGGTAATGGACTTGCCAAAACCACTTCGGTTTTTACACCCTATAGCCATGAACGGAAACGGCCGGCATTGGCAAGGTTTCGCCCCCTAACTCGAGAACTAGACAGACGCGGACAGCGGAAGGCTTTTGCCTGAGAGAGCAGGCAGCACTCGTTCCTGCCGCAGGCAGGCACCGGTAAGATCATCGGCCCTCTTTGCAAGCAGGCTGCCAGGGTTAGTTCAGTCCCTCCGGCGGAGAACCTATAAGGTTTACGTCATCACTCCACACTGGTAACCGGCGAAAGCAAGGGCAGCTGTGGGTGCCATGGACAGTCCGAAAGTCATAAGCTGTTGCTACCGGACTAGTCCCAATGCTACTAGAGCATTGAAGCGGCTCCTAGTGAGGCTCAAATAATTGAGTAATCTCCGCGGGTGAGTCTCGGGTGCAACTATTGCAATATTGCAGTTACTCCCACCGTTTACCCGCGCTTGGATGAATTACTTCACTTTGACATTCAGAGCACTGGGCAGAAATCACATTGCGTCAACACCAGTCACCAGCCATCGCAATGCTTCGTTTTAAAACAGTCAGATTCCCTTGTCCATTTGAGTTCTAAGTTGGTTGTTAATCGCCTGCCGAATCGACCTGACGATCACAGCTGAGTCAATCCACGCGAAGTACCTTCGCAATCCGATTTCGATGCGCAGCAAGCCACGCATCTCCCTCACCCACGATGAGTCCTCGCGCTTCAAGTCCCAGCCCGACAGACCAACCTTAGAGCCAATCCTTTTCCTGAAGTTACGGATCTATTTTGCCGATTCCCTTACCTACATTGTTCTATCAACTAGAGGCTGCTCACCTTGGAGACCTGCTGCGGTTATGAGTACGACCAGACAAGAAAATGAACGACTTGCTTGGATTTTCAAGGGCCGTCGAAAGCGCACCGGACCCCAAAAGAAGTTTGGGGCTATACCGAACGTGAAACCTTATCTCCGGCTAAACCGATGTCAGGGTAACGTTGCCCATTAAAAATCTCATTTGAATATTTGCTACTACCACCAAGATCTGCACCGGCGGCATTTCACCCTGGCTTGCGCCAAAGGCTGCGTCACGACCGCCGCGCCCTCCTACTCGTCGGAACGTCGCGCTTGCTCCGACGGCCGAGTATAAGTGCTACGCTTGAGCGCCATCCATTTTCAGAGCTAGTTGATTCGGCAGGTGAGTTGTTACACACTCCTTAGCGGATTCCGACTTCCATGGCCACCGTCCTCTGTCAATATCAACTAACACCTTTCGTGGGATCTGATGAGCGTCGACTTCGGCACCTTAACTCGGCGTTCGGTTCATCCCGCATCGCCAGTTCTGCTTACCAAAAATGGCCCACTAAAAGCTCGCACTCGAGTGTCCGGCTTCAATCGAGCAAGTCGGACTTCTTACCAATTTAAAGTTTGAGAATAGGTTATAGTCATTTCGACGCTAAGACCTCTAATCATTCGCTTTACCTGATAAAACTGCATGTATGAACTCCAGCTATCCTGAGGGAAACTTCGGAGGGTACCAGCTACTAGATGATTCGATTAGTCTTTCGCCGCTATACCCAAATTCCCTGAGCGCAAGTCTTAACAACCAGCCGCGAGGCTGGTCCACCTTCTTTGCGACCTTATCGCCCGTCGACAACCGACGCTGATGCTCGCTCGCTTGCCAGAAGTGCGCCGTCCGCGCACCGCGTCCGAGCGCGCCTCGTCCATGCGCGAGTGACTGAATCTGGCGGGACGAATTGCTAACTCCATTCGCTTCCCTTTCAACGGTTTCACATACTCTTTAACTCTCTTTTCAAAGTCCTTTTCATCTTTCCCTCAAGGTACTTGCTCGCTATTAGTCTCGTGCCTGTATTTAGCTTTAGATGGAGTTTACCACCCATTTTGGGCTGCATTCCCAAACAGCCCGACTCTTCAAAGGCACATCGCGAGCGCTCGAGCATTGCCACGTACGGGTTGCCACCCTCTGTGACGTGCTGTTCCAAGCAACTTAGGCAGACTCGTTGCGCCGTGAAAGTACTTCTTGAAACTACAATTCGCCGCTGCAACACAACGGAGATTTTCAAGTTGAGCTGTTCCATTTTCAAGTTGAGCTGAGCATGTCCCATTTGCGTTCAAAGATTCGATGATTCACTGAATTTTGCAATTCACACTACGTATCGCAGCTGGCTGCGTTTTTTATCGATGCACGAGACAAGAGATCCACCGTTAAAAGTTGTATATTTTGCGTAAAAAATATAAAACACACAGTTAAACTTCGACGTGTTGTGTTGAAAAAGTAAAATGGGAGGCCGGGCAATGACGAAATGAAGCGCTCATCACGTTTCGAGATCGATGTGTCCATCCACCGAACATTTAAGAGCAAACGAGCGCTCACCTCCCTCGTGGTTTGTAAGTTCACAGCGCGTTTGACTGCTGATCGAAACGTTGATGATCTTTCTGCAGGTTCACCTACGGAAACCTTGTTACGACTTTTACTTCCTCTAAATGATCAAGTTTGACCAACTTTTTGGACGTCCGTCGGATGGGCCGAAGCCCATCTGACAGTGTCAATCCGGTGGCCTCACTAAACCATTCAATCCGTAGTAGCGACGGGCGGTGTGTACAAAGGGCAGGAACGTAATCAACGCGAGCTGATGACTCGCGCTTACTAGGAATTCCTCATTCAAGATCAAGAATCACAATGATCTATCCTTAGCACGACGATGATTCACAAGATTAGCCAACACCTTTCGGTGAAGGAGCGACTCGTTGCCATCGTCAGTGTAGCGCTCGTGCGGCCCAGGACATGAAAGGGCATCACAGACCTGTTATTGCCTTCCTGGCTTTGGTTAAACTCGCAACAGTCCCTCTAAGAAGTCGATTGCGAATCGTCTGATTTTAGAAGGTCAAGGTCTCGTTTGTTAACGGAATTAACCAGAAAATCACTCCACCAACTAAGAACGGCCATGCACACCACCCATAGAATCAAGAAAGAGCTCTCAATCTGTCAATCCTTACTATGTCTGGACCTGGTGAGTTTTCCTGTGTTGAGTCAATTTAAGCCGCAGGCCCCACTCCTGGTGTGCCCTTCCGTCATTCCTTTAAGTTTCAGCTTTGCAGCCATACTTCCCCCGAACACAAAAACTTTGGTTACCCATAAGGTGCCAACGAGATCATCAAATAACACTCGCTGATCCCTAGTCGGCATCGTTTATGGTTAGAACTAGGATGGTATCTGATCGTCTTCGATCCTCTAACTTTCGTTCTTGATTAATGAAAACAATCTTGGCAAATGCTTTCGCATTAGTTCGTCTTTCGTAAATCCAAGAATTTCACCTTTGACAACGAATATGAATGTTTAATGAGCCATTCGCAGTTTCACAGTACAAGTGCTATACTTAGACATGCATGGCTTAATCTTTGAGACAAGCATATGATACTTGGCAGGATCAACCAGTTAACTACCCTGCGAACGAATGCCGTCGAAAGCGTTTTATTTCGTTTTTGACAGGGTACCTTTATTCTGTGTGTTCTTTGCCACGTCTTTAAACGCGCTCTTTTGTCCGACAACAAAAACGGACGGGCGACCGAACGTTTGCGTTGGGAACGGTGCGTGCCGAGTCGCCGACGCGACGTTGGTTGCGCAACAACCAACGGAACGGCAGAACTCGCCTTTCGCTTTGTGTGTTCACCTTGTCCAAAGGACATTGGGCACAACATTCGCGCCTCTTCAAAGCAAACGTCAAAGAACGCAGCGCCTCTTCGCCCGAAGGCCGCAGGAAAGGCAGCAACCGATCGAGAGCAGCCGCACTCATTCGCAGAGCACCTGCCCCTCACATAAAGTAAAAATTTTAACCGGAGCACCAGTCGCTGCAACAACCTCCTTGAAGACCGATTCTCACCACCTTGCACCAATCTCCCTAAACATCCTCTTTGATTGTTATCTGTGCAAGCTAACTTCAAAAACGTTGATATTTCGCATAAGTCGACCACAGCAAAATCGGCACTTTTTCGAAAATGTTCGAGAGACCTGGATTTTTTCCTCTACACGTGGAGGCACAAATCGGGACTTTTTCGAGCATGTTCAAGAGACCATGATTTTTTTCCCTACAAGTGCAGGCATAAATCGGCACTTTTTCGAACATGTTCGAGAGACCTTGATTTTTTCCCCTACAAGTGCAGGCGCAAATCGCGACTTTTTCAAACATGTTCGGGAGACCTTGAGTTGTTCTCCTCTTAGTGCATGTTGACTGGGCACTTTTTCAAACATGTTCGGGAGACCTCGAGTTGTTTCCCTCTTAGGGAATGTTGACTGGGCACTTTGTCGAACATGTTCGGGAGACCTCGAGTTGTTTCCCCTCCTAGTGCAGGTTGACTGGGCACTTTGTCGAACATGTTCGGGAGACCTCGAGTTGTTCCCCCTTAGCGCGGGTTGACTCGGCACTTTGTCAAACATGTTCGGGAGACCTCGAGTTGTTCCCCCTTAGAGCGGGTTGACTGGGCACTTTGTCGAACATGTTCGGGAGACCTCGAGTTGTTCCCGTCTTAATGCGGGTTGACTTGGCACTTTGTCGAACATGTTCAAGAGACCTCGAGTTGTTCCCCTCTTAGTGCGGGTTGACTGGGCACTTTGTCGAACATGTTCAGGAAACCGCGAGTTGTTCCCCTCTTAGTGCGGGTTGACTGGGCACTTTGTCGAAAATGTTGGGGAGACCTCGAGTTGTTCCTCTCTTAGTGCGGGTTGACTGGGCACTTTGTCGAACATGTTTGGGAAAACTCGAGTTGTTCCCCTCTTAGTGCAGGTTGACTGGGCACTTTGTCGAACATGTTCGGGAGACTTCGAGTTGTTCCCCTCTCAGTGCATGTTGACTGGGCACTTTGTCGAACATGTTTGGGAGATTTCGAGTTGTTCCCCTCTTAGTGCGGGTTGTCTTGGCACTTCGTCGAACATGTTCGGGAGACCTCGAGTTTTTTCCCTCTTAGTGCATGTTGACTGGCCACTTTGTCGAACATGTTTGGGAGACCTGGAGTTCTTCCCCTCTTAGTGCGGGTTGACTGGGCACTTTGTCGAACATGTTCGGGAGACCTGGAGTTCTTCCCCTCCTAGTACGGGTTGACTGGGCACTTTGTCGAACATGTTCGGGAGACCTCGAGTTGTTCCCCTTTTAGTGCCGGTTGACTGGGCAGTTTGCCGAACATGTTCGGGACACCTCGAGTTGTTCCCCTCTTAGTGTGGGTTGACAGGGCACTTTGTCGAACATGTTCGGGAGACCTCGAGTTGTTCCCCTTTTAGTGCGGGTTGATTGGGCACTTTGTCGAACATGTTCGGGAGACCGCAAGTTGTTCCCCTCTTAGTGCGGGTTGACTGGGCACTTTGTCGAACATGTTCGGGAGACCTCGAGTTGTTCCCCTCTTAGTGCGGGTTGACTGGGCACTTTGTCGAACAAGTTCGGGAGACCTCGAGTTGTTTCCCCTCCTAGTGCGGGTTGACTGGGCACTTTGTCGAACATGTTCAGGAGACCTCGAGTTGTTCCCCTTTTAGTGCGGGTTGACTGGGCACTTTGTCGAACATGTTCGGGAGACCTCGAGTTGTTCCCCTCTTAGTGCGGGTTGACTGGGCACTTTGTCGAACATGTTCGGGAGACCTATAGTTGTTTGCCTCTTTTGCCGTTTATGTAGGAGAGAATTCGATATGCTCCCTCTTCTGGCGAACATGTTCGGGAGACCTCGAGTTGTTGGCCTTTTCCGCGGACATGTTTGAGAGACCGGACTTGTTCTGCTCTTTGGTCGAATCCGCCGAGGATGTTCGATTGTTGGAAAAAAAAGAAATAGGACAAGGGCTTAACCTCAGCAGGTCGTAGCAACAAGGCTACTCCACTGCTTACAATACCCCGTTCTTTATTTAAGTCGTCTGCGTCACAAGTAGTACTTTTTACGGCACCTCAAGCTTGGCTCCAAAAAATGACAATTTTGTGAAATCATGATATTTCTAATTTTTGAAAATATTTAAATTTGTGCATTTGGAATTAAATGGAGCGATATGTACACTGTCGGTGTCCCCGAGAACGAGTCAGCCTAAAACTGAATACATAGTACAGATGTCGATCCGGGTTACCTTTTTATGATGTGTCCAATATGCCACATTTCAGTTTGAATATTGCTTTTGTTGGGAGTTGGGAGGATGTTCACTCTATCCACATAACGATGTTTAAATTTAAAACAGTCTCCAATAAGGAGAACATCCTCCTGGCAAGTGAGTGGTTGTTTTTCCTTTGAATAAAGAGTCACCTTCTCATTGGAAGGATGTTAACCGTAGTTATTTAATATGGAACATGTTTCTTTTTGTATAATGAACATTTTTGGAAATTTTGAGACTTTTTAAATATGTGTATTTTCATTTCGATGGAGCAATATGCAAACCGTTAATCATTTTGGGAATGAGCCAACGTACAACAGAATATATGATAGAGAGATTTCTCAGGGTTGTCTTATTTGAACTGTGGAATGTACCACATCGCTTTTTAACAATGTTGCTTGGCGTCTTGTTAAACAGCGATCTGGCGATAGAGTGAACATCCTCCTGACAGACGATCTTTATTGACTTTTAGTACAAAGTCGCTTGCTGGTTGGTAGGATGTCAATTGTAGTACATCTTTACCCAAGAAGGAGCATGTTGCTTTTGGTATAATGAATACTCTTTTTTATTTACTTTGTAAATTTGCAGCGATCTGCCAATAGAGTGAACATCGTCTTGACAAGCAACTGATTTTTATTGACTTTCAGTACAATGTCACTTCTTTGTTAGGAGGTTATTGACTGTAGTGACATCGTTTTTCATTAGGAACTGTTGCTTTTGGATTAATAAACATTCTTAAAGTAAAGACATTTTACAATTTTGAGACTATTTGCATTTGTATATTTTTATTAGTACAATAGTGATCTCTTCAGGAAAACGTGGACGTATGCGAAGCGGATAAAAAGCACATGATTATTGTTGTTTCAATTTGTAAAATACGAGCTTGGTAAGTAATATTTTTAAGCAGATGGAGATACGATGATACGCTGTGAAAAAAGGTTACTATTTCAGTGTTGATACGTTGTAAAAAATTATGTATTTTTTGCAGTGTTTCAATTTTCAAACTAAAATTGGCTAAGTGTTTCTTGCACGTAAACTAAGACAACGAGTAAGTACTATTTAAGAACAATAGGGCAATACCTTCATACGCAGTGAAAAAACGGACGTAATCATTTCTTGTTTCAATTTTTGAAAATAAGATTTTGGGTAAGCGTTATTTAATAATCATACGGGTTGGGCAGTGAGAAAAAAGAATCAATTATTGCAGTGTTCCAATTGCTAATCCAATAGACTCGGCACGCAATCTTTTCAATGATACGAGTATGCAGTAAAGGTGACCAAGTGTTTCAATATTCAAAATAAAAGGCTCCATAAGTATTATTTTCAACAATACCGGAAGCGATTATACCCAGTGAAAAAAGTAATGTTATTATTGGAGCATTTTCATTTGTGAAACGAGACATACATAGTGTATGTACTATTTTGCAATTAGAGAAGTATTTATTTTTGAATGACGCAGAACAACGCAGTAAAATGCATACGCAGTAGAAATACAGCATACGCAGTAAAAATGAAATGAAGTAAGTAATCAAGTGTATCAATATTTAAAATAATGAAGTGTATAAACAAGTATTTTTATTTTACGTTCACATGGCGATATGCAGTGAAAAAATTAAGTATTCCTTAGAGTGTTTCAATGTTAGTAAGAAACTGCGTAAGCATTGCTTTTTAATGGTACAGGCATACAGTTAGAAAATGTCGTGACTATTGGAGTAGTATTCCAATACATGAAATAACAACGTAAGTATTATTTTTTAAGGAGACAAGGAATACGGTAAAACGCTGTAAAAAAGTGAGGTAATTATTGAAATGTTTCAATTTTTAAACCATCAGGCTCCATAACAATTCAATTAACTGACATATTTCAAATGAGTTGTCGAAAGCATAATGACAATGACAAAATAATGCACATAGAAATTATTCATCAGCACTCAACTGAAACTAAGGAATATAAACATTGTGCCATAAACATTATTGCCTAGAATGAACGAATTTGTTTTTTACGCAAATTTGTGAATGCATCGTACGGACACAGATGGGTGTTCAACCCGTTTCAAAAGAACAGGGACAAAATTATCATTTTCCTTGTGACAGACAAAGGAACATGAATTGTGTTTACCAATGAATGCAGGAAACCATCATGTATTTGGTTTTCCGCAAGTAAACAGTCATTCGCGAGTTTCTGTTATTGACTGTAATATACGAATACGTAATATTTGCCAACACAATGAATACATTTGAAATCCGTTGTCAAAACACGGTGACATTGAGCAAATAATGCACATGAAAAACACACATACACACTCAACTTTAAACTGAAGAAAATAAACGTTGTGCAAGAATTGAGATCGTATCAATGTGTTTAATTTTGAGACAGATGTAAAAATGGATTGATAAATTGGTAAAATGAATACATTTAGAAACATTATGAAAATGGAAAAATTTTCGAAAATGCAATTTCTTTAATGCGATATTACGTTGCATAGCCATATGGTAGATACAACGGGTTTCTGTTAGGGAAAACTACATAATTTGAGATTTCAGGTATTACTGTACGTGTAGCTAACCATATTTCAATTAGATGATGTAACAGATATTAACAGGTTTCTGTTACTTTTCGGTTCCAAACACTCTTCTTAAAGTTTGAATATTACACGTGCCTCATTCAAGATATTTTTCTATTTACTTTGTTAGAATTGCACATAAATGAAGTTAATATACATCGATATTTACATATTTTTATGTTTTCTACCAAGATTTAATAAAGTTAGCAATTTCTCTACAAGAACAGGATATTCTGTGCATAATGTGCCAGAAAATAGAAATTCAGATCAAAATATAGTCATCTTTGCTGTGTTTTTGGCTAACGTTAGAAGAATGGAAATTATAGACTTAGTGTATCCTTTTACATATTTTGAACAGGTATACACTGTTGACTAGTAATTCGGGTTAGAAGAATTAAAGTTTTCAATTCTCGTACTCTGGACAGGGCTACATAAGTCATTCCCGGCGGTATAATTAAGATATCTAGCCACACAATGACTTTACCTAGAGTCAACCCAATAGCTTTGGCAATGGTTAATGCATAGCATGTAGTAAATGGATAGCAAGTGCATGCAATTTTGTCTTTGTCCAAGTATGTAACAGGATATATAGGTACTACCTGTCCTGTGGGTAGTTTTAAGAAAATGGTTGCATTGCGGATGCAGTGCACCGTGGCTTGTTGACCATTCACAACATTTAAAGCTTTATTTCGATTTTGCGTTATTAGTACACGCATGTTACGGTAAATAGGGCAGGGCCCAGATTGGTCGTCACATTGTACCGTTGTAAGAGGAACGTCTTCTGAAAATAGTTTCGAGATACATGCATTGTTTATTCGGCCTGCTGCTTGTCGTGTAAAAGTAAGTATAGTTGCATCGGGATGCGTTTCCAAAACATGGGAAAGTTGTTCATCAGTAGGGGAGAAATTATCGCACATAAATCGACCATTTTGGATGGAATCTAATAATTGTTGCGTTGGAGTCCAGTATCGTATGTGGGCAAGGAATTGTTGATAGCTCTTATTGATAACCCGATACTGTTTCTTGAGAGAATAACTCTGAACAAGCTTATAAAAATTCTTATCAGAAAAAACATTGGGTACCTGTTGAATTCTACTTTCTGCGGTGTTCTCAATTGGTTGCGTTTGTTGCGGATCACCTGTGACAAGGACAACTGGTCTAAGTGTTAATTCAGAAATGGTGAGCAGTATGTGTCTTGCGATTCGTATAGAAACCATTGATAACTCGTCCAAAACAATTAGATCATAATCGGAAAGGTCCCAGTTGACTTGTGGCTTGTCGGAACTATTAACAGGTATGAAAAAGCAACTGTGAACGGTATCCGAACAAAAATTGGGAGAAGAAAACTTTTTACTATATTGTCGTGCTAATACACCAGTTGGACAAGCAACAAGCACTCTCCAATCATATTCAATTGGCTTTTGGGCACAAGCATGGACGATGTGTGATTTACCGCTTCCACCTTCACCAGTAACGGTGTAAATTTCTTCCAATCTAGAGTACTGTTTGCCATAATCTGAGGTAAAATACGTGTTGATGGTTCACCTTCTTCTTCCAAATCGGAAAAGATCTCGTTTCTCAAATTTTCATCATAATAATTGTTACGGAGTGCAAGAGCTTGAATTATTCTATTCACAATACTTGATTGCACAGCATCAAGTGGAAACTTGATTGCACAGCATCAAGTGGAAAAGACAGATATGTCAAATCAGTCAACCAAGTGAATTGGTTAGCCTTAATTATTTCTCTGTTTCACAAGTACAAACTATCGCGTAAAGCAGCAATATGTGCCATAACTGTGTCTACAAAGTATTCCTTGTTTCCCTCTCGGCGTATGTGTTCTCGTACAATGTCTTCATTTTCCCATGTCTCTGGCATCACATGAACGGCAGAGGCATAAAAGCGAATTTGCTCAGGCATCTCGTCAAAGCGAGGGTTTTCAACTGCTCAATTGACCTATGATGGCAGTTCATCAGAAGTTCTTGGAAAAAACGTTTATCATTAAAAGGAGATAACAGTTTGACAGCAACCAAGGTACTCCCATCTTTGTATGCTTTTAGCATCGCAGGTTTCGTATAAAATTCTCTCAGCCATTCAAGAAACTACATATTTTCCACTTCTTTCGATCTTGTAATATACTTTTTATGATCTTTATTCTCAGATACATTGGTACTTTTTGGTGTTCGGTAATCTTTCGTTCTACTTGAAGACCATGAAAATTTAATAGATGACATGTGAAGCCACATTTCTGGTTCGCATGGTTGTAAATGAGACAAATGTCTTGACGCGGCTTGATAAGGGAGAACCTGTGAAGAATACAAAGCTTCGTTCGTATAGGCATCTTTCCATTTCGAAACATATGACGTAACATAACCACGGTTAATGGAGTGGGATGGTTTGGCTAGTCGGCAAACTTCAAAGACCTATGAAATTATGTTGATTTCCAACAAAAAATAGGTCACGTGATGCGATCCCTGCATCACACAACGCGTTTTACTATAAAAACAATAAGCGGTATACACAACATTACAAATTTAAAGTCATTTTTGAACCAAATTTCCGTCGAAAGTATTTTTTCAACGATTATAGACAACCATCTTGTTTCAACTGTGGCCTCCAAAGAGATTTTACCGAGCAGGAAGCTCAAATTACAGTATATAAACCACGCAAACCCAAAGGGTATTGTTTTATATCGGTGTTAGATTTCGATCAAAAAGCCACTTTTTATCGAAAGGTTGCAAAATAAATGGCACTATCAAGCGAAAGCGAGTCCGAAATATATTCAGAAGATCAAGAATATTATTTATATAACTTAGAGGTAACTGTTGCCATTACTGAGGCTGAAGGAGAGGACGAGTTGACCGACGCTTTGAGCGAAATACATGGCGAGAAATCGTTTCCCTGCGCAAAATGTGAAAAAGTGTGCAAGTCAAAAGGCGGCTTAACAAGACATATGAATGCAAAGCACAAAAAAATAACAGCCAAGCAGACATCGCCAGAATTAGATTTTTTTGCCCGGACACACTTGCGTCAATTGTTGAGTCAATAAAGTCTCAAATCCTTCGTGAGAAATTGTATGGCTCCAAAATGAATGACAATGTGAAGGCTGCTTCGTCCTCTCAAGCTTTTTATGATGCACTTTTCCCGCTGTATGCGAAATTTTGCAAAAAGAAGAACCAAAATCAATTGGTCGAATCGTTTTTTGGATTGATGCCACAGTCCACACAATTGTTGAACTGTGATGACTACAAGACTGCAAACCTTATAATGATTCACGTTCCAGACCACCTTGTTGGTTTTTACAACACAAATCGTGGACGAACAGAACGTACGGAAACAGCTCAAACATCACAAGCTTTACAGCCAGATGTTAAATCCCTTGACCAGGCAGAGCGTGGACCTTTGTCCTATGTCGCAGGTTATGTGGTGTCGAAACTATTCCAAACAAGTAAACGTAAGAATGGAGAACACAAAGAGGAACTGAACTTATTATTGCAAAGCATGAAATCATATGACATGTCAAGTTTTATTGCTTCTCGTACAAGAGATGGGTTGGTTAATCCATCTGGGAATATAGTTGGTATTTTGGAAGAAGCTGAAAAAACATTTCGACAACAAGTTGGTGAATCAAAGATGACATTGAGACACATACCAGTTGAAACCATCTGTAATATAACATTAGAGTCATCTAAGGTGAAGTCCTTATGGGAGAATATTGTTCTCTCAGCTGGTGTTGACACAGTTAGTCAAACACAAAAGCTGTGTTTGGAAAATGTGATTAAATTATATTTAAAGGTTAGGTCTTTTTCCTATGCAAGGGACTACCTGTAGGCCGGTTTACACGACAAGCATTTTGGGCAACAGGCACCCGTGCCCAAAATTTTTGGCACGGCACCTCAGCGATTGACCGTGTAAACGGGACAAAAATCAGCATAGGTGCCGAAAAATTAGACGTGCCGAGACTTTCTCACGAGGTAGTCTCGGCACGTCTACCCAGAGGTGCCGTGCCAAAAAATGGAGAAACATAGAAATGTGTTCGACAACGAGCATGCGCAAAACAATTCCAACATGACGGCAAGCGGCGAAAAATACAACTTACAAGTAAGGAAGAAAAGCAAGGTGAAAAAGAAATTTAAAATAACACAAAAGCATGTAAAAATCGTGGTGTTGTGTGGCAAGACGATGCAACAAACTTTTTACTGATTGATGTTTCGGGCAGCCTCGTTCCCAGGCTCTTGGAAGTATTTCGCGGTACAGCACTGAGCGCGCGGCTGCGTTTTGGGCGAGGAAGTTATCCAACTGCAGTTGGAAAACTGCAAGACGTCAAAACAAACGTCAAAAATTTATGAAGCGATACTGGTAAGTCATTTAAGCATATTTTGATGATAAGGCTTTGATCAAGGGGAATTTATATTAAATCATTCGGAGTTGAATACAACTTTATCTTTTTTTTAGATTCACCTACAAAAAATGGCTATTGTGAAGGCTTTGCAGCCCGGGGTGTTGTCAACAAAGTTAAAAAGTTGGGGCAAAAGTACAAGGCAGAGATAGACAAAAAGCGAAGATCGGGAACTGGCAAAGGGAAAGAATGGAAATTTTTTTCCAAGTTGGATGCATTTTCTCAACTAAACCAAATGTAGAAGGCTGCTCGTCATTAACACCATGGCAGAAAGTAGCGCGAATGACGGAACTACAGAGGAAAAAGACAATCCGGTTGAAGGTGGGTAAAATGCTTTCCCCTCGGTGAAAAAGCATCATTGTACGCCTTTATGTGGGAACTAATTTATTTCTGGCACCTTTGTGGTTTTTCTCAGATTTTTAATATATTATTTAATTCGCAGATATGATAAAAAAGTATGGCAAAAGTGAAACACATGTGCAGAAATGCAACACGTGCGAGTACGAACAAGAAATCAATACAGCCGGGGTTAAGAACTTGGAATCAGGATGTGTGAGGGTATATGCTGACGACGATGAATTCTTTTGTCCTAAATGTGAAAACACAGGCACAGCTGTTCCCAATTTCCACAGCACAACAGGTTCAAATTGTGGAAGTCAACTCCTTTCTACGTTTTTGGCTTACATAATACTCTTCTGCGTTTCAACAAATATAAATATATAACTCTATTTCTGTCTGCCATCTTTAAAATTTACTGAGGGTTACATGAAAAATAGTCGGACGTACCTTGACCGCTAACAGTGAATATCTTCGTAAATAGAAAGTAGAGGTGCCGTTTTCCGAACGAGCACGGTGCTTTTACAAAAGTGCGGTCTACAGAAAGTTGCCGTGTAAACGTGTAAATAGCGAAGAACGAGTTTTGGCACGGGTGCCTATTCTTAGGCGTGCCGTGCCCAAAACGCTTGTCGTGTAAACCGGCTATAAGCAAACATAAAATCAAAAAAAAAAACAAGGAAAAATCATTAAGAAAAAACTTGAAAAGATCAGCTGATCCAGCAATATAAATGAATATGGTTTCCCAGAAATGTACATACATGTATATAATACTTTATTAAAATTTCTTTTGATGTTTTCAGGTGTTTCAATTTGAATACTGAACTGGGTTATATATTAAGTCTTGCTGTTACTACATGCAAACAGGGCTAGCTATGGAACAGCACAACACCCCCAAATGAAAAATCGACATACTACCCTATGACAATATGTAAATTTTAATAATTTTTTTGGAAAGAAGTTCCATTTTAACCCATAACACTGAACTCTCATTTCCCTGAACTCTCAAAAGCATTAATAGAACCTCTTAAAAGTCATACATAAACAACAATTTGACAGATTGAGAACCTGATTAGAACAATTTGACAGACTGAGAATATTCTATATTTACAATACGAAAGATATTATACCAATAATAGCCAGAAAATAGAATTTCAGTCAGAAATTAACATCACATACCTAGGCTGTCCAAATAGTACAAAGTAATTATACCTTTTAATAATGCATGTGACATGTGAAAATTAAAATAAACCTAATATAGGTCTTTTTGCTTTTTGATATACCATAATAAAACATCAAATTTCTACACCAATGCTTTTGATTGCATTTTGAATGTCTTCCTTTAGCTCTTTGATGTCCAAAGTAGTCCTCTAGAACATCCTGCATGAACCTTTCGCTGAGGACATATTGAAACCCTTCCGCAAGCAAAAACTGAATGGCCGGGAGTAAACAGAAATTTTCAAGCCTTTATAGGTCTGAGTGGAAAGAAACATCTTCCCTCTGTCATCTGCAGAATAATTCCCCTCTCTCTGCAAGGTGTTCTCTCTGCAATCATTCAGATATTGCAGGAAGACATTTTTCAACCATGTAAATCTTTCATCATCTTGTGTTTTATAGGGTTTGATGAGATGATTTCTTTTCCTGACATGTTCAGTCAAAGACCTTACATTTGTACAGTCAAAGAAATCATTCATCATCCTACAAAATTGGGCTGTACCTGTAACATCTTTCTTCCCACTTTCCTCTAATGCAGTTGCAACCGAGCGACTCAGGACTTGGGTTGCCAACTTTACCTTCATTTTGCTGTATGACGTAAGTACGATGTGATCAAGAGATAGTTTTGGCAAGGTGTGCAAAGCAAACTCTTGATCACTGTAGAACATATCTGCAATGTGTCTAAACAGAAGGTGACGACCATCATTCCACATAAATCGACTCTGTGAACCAGATACGGAATTGTACAGACAATTCTGAGCAGTTTTAATGAGGTGACACGCATCAGCAAAGAAGTAGATGAACCATTGTGTACCAAAGATATTGTGCATCTTGTAAACCACATTAAGTTGCAAATCACTTACATACTTGGCATGAAGGTCAAAGAACTTGCGATTTGGTGACGCTCCATCATTCACTGCAGCATAGACCCATAGGTTCAGCGACAATTCTAGGACACCAACAACTTTCCAGAAGAGAGACAATGTGATAGTATGCAATGTGATAGTATGCAATGACATGCTTGAGATCACTGCACATTCCTCTCACCAGAAATGCGAAGGCAATGGGTAGCAATAATATCCTCATCACCAAGACTAGCATAATTAGTCATAGGATCACCAAGATCCACAAAACCAATTAAGTCAAGGTTGGACTGAATTTTCATCTCGTCCATCACTATAACCACATAGCGCTGAATCCCGGAGAGTGATAATGCTTTCTCTTGAAGATTATCTATGTTTTCAATGTTTAAGCCTGCCTTAGTATTAAAGTAATTTTTATAGTCTCATAAGACACGTTCAGATGGCAAAATGAGAGCACCACTGTCTCTGAGCTCACGGTAAGCTGCTGGAGACTTTCCATGCAAGGAGAGGGCAAATTGAATGATTTGGGGGTGATAACGCCGTCCAAATTTCTCACTTTGTAACAGTTTCATTTGCTGTTCCCAAAAGAATTTTATAAGTGGTGTGGCTTCAAGATTTTGACCACCCATGATCTTCAAAATGTCATTCTCCAATGAGCCACTGTTTCCAACACCATCATCCTTTATTTTTGCTTCCAGTTCCTTTATCCTGCCTTCTAACTGTTTGCATTCCAGCCTTGATGCTTTCACTGTTGCTACCAACTTTTCAGAACTGCATGATGCAAGTGGAGCTTTACTCTTTGCCGGGGCAGATGTTGTTTTCTTTTTTCTTTTAGCAGCTTTCTCAAGAGTAGAAAGAGCTTTGGCACAGGGATTGCAAGGTTGGTCTTTGGGGCTACCAGTTGCAATGACAACTTCACATCGAGGGGACCGGAAAGACACACTTGCTTGAAAATTGCTCTCCAAAATGCATTTCGGAATGGAATGTCGAAGAACTGTAGACTCAGGAAATCCAGACAAATCAACTTCAGATGTCGGGTCGACTACAACGGAGTTTGTAACTTCGTCTTGCGGTAAGCCTTCACAAAGCTCAGAACTTTCTACGAACTTTAGCAATACTTTGCAGTCTTCGATCCCCCATATGCGACGCTTTCTCTCGAGGTATATGACGTGCGTGTCGGGAATAGGCCAGTTGAATGCAAACACGGTAAATTCCATTGCAACATTAAGCACAACTGTGTATTTTGCAATATTGTGGACGCCATTGTGTAGTTCGAAACGAATATCCTGATCATTTGTTTCTACCATCCATGGTAATAATACTTCGTTATCAAGCTGGGTTGTAAAATCATCTAACAACATTTGACCAGATATTGATGGCATATTTTCCCCGGGCTCTTTAACATGCCGCACCAAAGTCCGACGTGTTTTTGTTGCAACTTGGTGGGATTTCTGTGGCAGTTTCTCGGTTGGAATGCTCCCAGTCACCAGCCTTTTCTTTTTTGGATCTTTAGAAAACATATTACACATTAATGAAGCTATACTTACAATCGTAAAAGTTTACAGATACTAACAGATACTTAAACCATTGTTTTGAATTATTCATGATTAGATCCCTTGTCTATATAGTAAGCATATTAAATGAGTCGCATAAAATGCACGAGAAACTTACTTGTTAGAATGCATTCTGGCTTGAAATGAAGTTCGCATACATAAATATTGTTTGCGTCAATTCGTTCCTTTAGCTCCGCAGTCAGTTCTTGTGTTCGTAAAATAATATCTAACCATTCCTTTCTTGCGTTTGCTTTTAATTTTGACGTGTGTTCGCTCTCGTCAGCACGTACTGACGGGATTTTAAAAAAAGAAAGTCCGTGTTTTCTGCTGCTTGGGCAGCCGAAAAACGCACAGTTTTCGCCCGGCATGGCGTTCAACTTGCCATCTCACAAAATTTCGTCTTGAAGTAAGAAAGAATCGCTCTATAATCGAACTTTTAATCGCGGACTTTCACTACACACAATATAATTACAGATAGCGATTGAAATTTGATGCAGGGAACGCATCACGTGACCTGTCAACACAAGGTTGAATAACATGTTTAGTCACATGGTACAACTAGCCAAACCATCCCACTCCATTAACCGTGACATAACGTAGCACCATATGTCTCCCGTCTGTTCCTTGAACATCCATTCGACACCTCAAGTTAATTGCAAAAGATTCTTTCGGCAAAAGATTCTTTCGGAAATTGCAAAAGATTGTTACTCCAAGTTTTACTATTGGACCCACAGAGGTATCCACGTACAAGCTGCTCAAGAACGTGACTAATATGTAGTGTTTCTAAGCCAGCCAGCTCAGTGGGGCCACGACCTGTGAGCTCCCTTGCAGAGTGAATAATCTCATGGAATGGAAATGTCCATTCATAAGGACTAAGCGTGATAAAAAGGTCAGGATAGGAAAATTGTCTTACCGGGTCTATGAGCAACCGATGCTGGTTCTTCCAGTATCCAGCAGAAAATACCTTACAATCCAGAGCTCTGGCTGGTGAGCATTTCATATACCGGCCAGATGCAATTGCTCCACTGACAGTCTTAATTAGCTAGAGATCGTAGTTGAATTGCAGCAGTTCGTAAAACAAAGAATAGTCTAGTATGCAGGATTTCACTTTTGTAAAAAAAGAAACTTTTTGGCTCAATCTGTTCTCCTTGCCCTGGTGAATGGTATCACACCACTCGGTAAAAGGATACAATTTTGGCCACAAAGCACATTCAATACCGATAATATCCTCTCTGTTGTACAAATTTAACTCTTTGTTTATAGATAAAAATTCATCTCTCTTTCTAATAAAATGTGAATAACTGCTGCGTTCAAAGTGCATTAGAAAATTGTATGCATTGAGGCATCGATTACGCTGACTGTCATCAGCAATATTTGCAATTTTCTCTTCTACTGAAAGTTTGGACCATTTCACATGGCATTTCCCATTCTTTTGCCTGTACCCGAATCTATGTCTTTCATAGTTGCCACAATGGAAATCAAATGTTCTCAACATGCAAAATCGGAAAATGAAAGGTTTAGCAATTGTTGGGGTATAAGAGATGGCATTGGCACAATGTACCAGTTTGAGAACAAGAAAAAACAGATAATATTTTCAAGTCAGGTCTTTTTGTGTACTTCGGAAGAAGTTTTTCAGCAGTCATTGATAAACAGTTTTAACAGTATGACCAGGAGCTATATCTTATCCAAAAACCTAAGTCAGCAATAATTTTACCATTATTAACAGTTCCTAGTAGATGGAGTGTAATTTAGGACATCGCTTTTGGCGGCGAAAAACTCTTGTTTTTCTCGTTCCTCTTTATCAATATTTTGCTGCAGCTGTTCCAGCCGGGCATCTTTTCTCACTTGAAGATTGTCATTTCGACCTAGAACATGCAAATTACGTTTTGCCCAGAACGTTTGAGCTCGTTGCTCTGTGGAATGAGCAGCCATGTTGATTGATGCAAATGTATTTGTTAAAACTACTAATACGAAAATGAAATGTAATTCTGTGTTAACACACTGTTTATTAGATATTGTCTTGTGCTCAATGATCTTAAACTCAAGGAGACGGTAAAAATGCAATTTTGTATTACTTTATTCAAAAAAAGATTTCACTTTTACTCCAATTAAGATTCAATAACCGTTGTAACAAATTCATGATATTGATTTAGAATACCAGAAATAACGATACAATAAGTTATTTGCACTTGTATAAGAAAGAAAAGCAAAAAAAGAATACAGGATGTGAATGTCAGTCCAAAACATCTGTTCACGCCAGAAAACGATCGAAATTGAAAAACGACCACCTTCCTTTGAGTAACCCCCTAATCGGGCCCTTCGACAGGAAACATACAAAGAAAGTAACTGTTAATTAATAATAATAAATTTTATCTCACTCAGAAATTATTTGAGAAAGTTAAATAATACTGAAAAAGTGCTGTTACTTGCATTAAAACGGTTACGAATATATATTCAAAACCTTGCGCTGCCGCTTGTGAAAGGATGTAAAAATTTTCTAACACATGTGGTAGAATAGCAAAAAAATGAAAAAAATGTATTCATTCTATATTAAAATGAGATACCAAAGCATACAATTTTAAAGAAACAAATACTATTACAGCGGAATGGATACTAAGGAGTAACTTCAAAATACCCGGCCACAAATAGATGCATAGTTCTACGCGGCTACGTCGCTACATAGCTACGTGGCTACATAGCTACATAGCTACATGGCTACATGGCTACGTGACTACGTAGCTACCTGGCTACGACGCTACGCGGCTACATAGCTGCCTACTTGGTTAGCTGCTTCTCTGCCTATGTGACTACGTGATTATTATTGATTTATTACAAAACGTAAGCAAGCATACAGCCGTGCATGTACAACATCTTTATTTTGACACCAATACAACTTCAGCAAACGCAACTAGATAATTTAAGACTAGTCTGAAATAGTTTATAAAACACGTTTACAGATGAAATTATTTACTTCATGCCTGAAACATTGAACAACAAATGAACAGCAAATGTTATTTTACTTGCTAATAACAAAATTCTGTCGTAGGTAATCACGAATTACGCAAAAAAATCGTCCTTAACAAACTTATTTTCGACCAAATATATTTTAAGCCCTTGGGAAATAGCTGAGTAGCAATTCATGCGGTATTTCCGTTGATACTCATCTTTATCAACAAGAGAAGAATTCTGGAGACAATCAGCTTCAGGTACCGATTAAATAAAAACAAGTGTGTTTTGTGATCTGGAAACGCGCGCTTTCACCACTTTACCAAACTTTTGTCCCTCCAATTCATTTAAACAATGCTCAAACTCAACATCAGCAACAGCCCTGACTCTTCTTGGAGCACTCTGCTTAAAAGCACGTTTCGTTACAATGGGACCCTGTAACAGCATGACAGCTTCCTTGATCTCTAAATTGCTGGGTTGACCTCTCTTTTTCTCAACGACCACATCAGTTAGACTATCAATAAACTAAAATATGGCGGAAAAGAACAACGTAAAAAATAAACCAAAAAAATATTACAAACAGTGCTTGTTGCAAACGATTTTGTAATGGACAAACTTCGTATAATTCTAACAGTAAATCTTACCCTTACCCTAAAGCTAACCCTAACCCTAAAGCTAACCGTAACCCTGACTCCTACTGAACCCTAACCGTAAGCCTTGGTTTACCGGCTTCTTCTAATTAATGAGTGAAAGAAAATCGACTTACATATTACTATAATTCGCTGCCTATTAATTTATTGTAATTATGTTAAGCACTTACATCTAGTACAATTTGTTTTTGCAATTCTGAAAAGTCGGCAAACATCTGTGCCTTCTTGACAATTTCCAGGCTTACTTCGACAGGAGGAGCACAAGGTTTCTGCCTCTCAATAGACAGCTCGTCACGTGATTGAAAACGTGCAAACAAACAGCAACTCGTTGAATTATGTCAGATCTCTTCGACTTAGGTGTAACTTCTTCGGTCATGAGTGATTCGTTTAGTTCCTTGATGAAATCTTCATCTATGCCATCCAAATAGTCATTAGCTGCAATTGAGAAGGTGTAGTTCTTCTTAGATGGTGCAACTCGTGAATTTCTAAGAAAATATCCGTCAAAGACGTAAAAGTCTCGGCATGCAGAGCTAATTTCTCTTTGGCTTCTTTGGTTTGGCTTGGAGTTGGTCGTAAACATAGCGGGAACAAGAACAAAAAGCGGTCAATAAACCACTCCCATGGTCAAGTCGGCATAACAGCCGAATGCCATATGGGACTTGTGTTAGCCCAATGATACAACATGGAGTATTCGCTGGAATTTCCCGAGTACGTTCTGTCGCATAGCGATATGAAGTGCGCTTTCCAGAAAATAACTCGCATAACAACTGTACTTCACCCGTTGCATGATCCTCATCATTCTTTATCAGTTTGTCTAAAAGTCATATATCTCAGGCGAGCCAATAAATACCTTCTTTTCCTCTGAGATACACTTGATCATCGCAGACGAAGTACACCGTAGGAAATTTCCTATGTCGTTGTCGTCTCTTATTGTTACGAGTGGTTCCATGCAACTTTTGCTCAATGCGACAGATTTCCCCGTGGTTGGTGGTCCAATCACTACAGAATACAGATTTACTGGCATCAATTGGTCTCCTCTTGCAATCACATTTGTTCTACCAACAAGAAATGCTGTAGTACTTAATAGACATGGCACAAAATAGCCTGCACTTGAGCTAACTGAATGCGAAATGTTCGTCACGAACTCTCCCACGGCTGAACCAAACAGACCGGAATAACTGAACGACATAGAAATTAACCTCTTGTGAAGTTCTGACCAAGTATTTTCATGTTGTTTGTTAACCTTTTGGAGTTTACACTGTGACACGACTGCAATAAAGGCAGGATATACTCAACTTCGCGACTGACGAAAACTGTGCGAAAACGAACCAACACGTAGCATTTCTTCAATACTATGAATATATAATTATTGTTTTCAATAGCCGTCTTCGTTAAAATTTTATTTAGTTGACTTGCATCTAAGGACGGAACCGGACTTAAAGCTTCATTAATATCATTAGCGAAACGTTAAATTGTTGATTCTGATTGGTTGCTGCCTCTGAATTTACATCCTTATGTCATAATGCTTCCTTGTTATTGGTTGTGACTAAACGTGGGTTGAAGCAGACTTAAAACCTCATTATCGAGACATATAATCACTGATTTTGATTGTTAGCTGCTTCCTGAATTTATATGCTTAGGTCAAAATGCTTGCTTGTTATTGGTCGTGACTAAACGTGACTGAATTGTCAACATATATCAATTGTATGCTTGTGTTGTGTACATACCATTGAATATCTTGCAGTAATATTTATGAAATTAATGTACAGTGATAGTTGAACTCTGCTAATGTTCCTCTGAGAAAATTCGTTGTGGATGCTGTTATCGTAAAATTTAATGTGGTGGAATAACATAATAATAATTTTTTTTTCCAAACGAGTATTATTATTATGAACTATTCATGCAAGTCACACAAGGAAATTCGTATGGGGATTTTGCAATGTTCCTCATCGTAAATGACAATATTTTATTCACTAAATAATATCCTCTCAGAATTGCATGCTTGCCCGAATCATTCATTACAGTTATTACATGCACAGTGAATATCTTTCTGTAGAAAAAACGACACGGTGTACGTCAAACTTATTTGATGGAGAACGCAATCGTTGATTTAAATACTCTACTATTTAACTTAAGCAATACATTCCAAATTCTGTTTTCCGTTTACATACCTACTATTAATGCAGCGTTAGAGGAATCAGTTCACTACATACTATCATAAGTTCACAATGTCGCATTCATTTCGCCTTCATGACTTAATAATAAAGATCGGTAATAATTCCATACCCTACATACACATGAATATATTGTAAAACTATATCATCCCACTTTGGGATTTATCATTGTACACCATTGCACATAAGTAATGAATAATAAATTTAACGTATGGTACATGATAGTTATGACACAACATGCTAGATTTATATTGGTATGCACTGTTATTTTCAAGGTGTTATTTTAACCCCCAAAATAGGGGTTACAAAAAAAAGTCTAAAATGAGCCCTTTTTTGGGGTTAAAGTGATCCCCCTATGGGTATTAAAATTTAACCCCGATTTTGGGATTAAAATGACACCTGTTGGGTATTAAAAATTTAATCCCGTTTAGGGTGTTAAATCTATTTAATACCAATGAGGGATTAAAACACACACGTGTTAAAATTATTAATTGTAAATTTTTAAAAGCTCACCTGCAATAAAAAGATTCAATTTTCTTGTTTTAAAAACATTTCTTTGATGGATTTAAAAAGAAATAAGGGGCGGCGCGCGATATTTTAGATAAAATATATATTTTGCTGTTGCATAGCAACGACTTTTACATTTAATCCTAATGCCGTAATAAGATGAACATCGACAGTCAGTGTCAGCTGTCACTTGCGCGAAGTCACCGTTAGGTCTTCTTCGGTAAAAATAAATGTCTTTACGAATAACCCAAGTGAATAGTACAAGTAGATTGATTACACTGCCATTCAGCTTTTTCGAAGGTATTTATAAATTCTTTTATTAATAAGTACAAATTCAATGGTGACAAATTGTGGTGAAAATTAGTATTTCTTGCACAATACAGTAGACTTAAAAATTAAAACACTACAACTGTACTTCGGTATG
>NW_021163494.1:0-49317 GCF_004324835.1 Dendronephthya gigantea
GAGCGGCGACACGCTTAGAATGACGTACGGGTGGCATTCTAAGAAATAAAACTTTAAAAGCAGAAATAGATACTTATGGCGTAATGAGTTTTTAGATAGTAAAGCAACCGCACCCAAATTTTGTCGTTGTGCGAGAAATAAAACTATCCCCAGTAATGGCGAACATTCAATAGTGAGGATTCGTCCGTTATTTGTCGTAATTGAAAATCGGAACTTGTGAAAGAATGATTAGAAAATCAAACGTCAGCAGGATGAACATGGCAGATCCGAAGATCGCCGCACCGTTCACCCTGTGGCCAACAAAACTCACAAAAAGTGTGAGAACTCTCATACAGATGAGAGATAAAGACAAAATCAAACGTCAGCAGGATGAACATGGCAGATCCGAAGATCGCCGCACCATTCACCCTATGGCCAACAAAAAACTCACAAAAAGTGTGAGACCTCTCATATAGATGAGAGATAAAGACAAAATCAAACGTCAGCAGGATGAACATGGCAGATCAGAAGATCGCCGCACCGTTCATCATATGGCCAACAAAACTCACAAACAGTGTGAGAACTCTCATATAGATAAAAGATAAAGATATAATAGATAAAGGCGCTAAAGCGGTATTTAAGAAGTAATCACGAGTAAAGTTTGTCAAATGTCAAGGTTATATTATAAAAATAAATGTAATGTACGACAGCTTGTTATATAAAGAATTTTATAACATTTTAATTGCTTGAAGAATGGCCCCCCGATAACTTCGGTATAATTTATATTGCCCGATTCGATTAAAAAGGACCCCGTCAGGTAGAAATGGCGTCACGGAAGGTCGTATAAAGCCATGGTGTGTCCATAAAAACACTCTCGGGACCTTCTCTAAAACTACCTGTAGATAATTGTTCAGCATTAAACGCTGCTTTTCAAAAAGAGGGTTGTTCTTTCGCGGGGAAATCATGCATGCGCATACCAATTTTACGTGATATTGATCCAGCAATAAAGCAACCAAGTCGTCAATGCGTGACCCGACTGTTTCGGGCCTTAAGGAGGACAAATCGTTCGTGCCTATCTCCAGAATAACAATATCTGGGGCACACCGAGAAACTACGCCTAAATCAAATTTGCGAATCTTCTTCACTGTTCTACCCCCTATACCGTGTAGAGAAACTCTCGCTGTGCCCTTGAGTTTAAAGGTTGGGCACATGCGAATATCCCGTTTATGTTTCAGGTCGCACTGTAGGCGACGAACAAATGCGTGTCCCAGGACCAAAACTTTTGGGGGTACCATTGTGTATTCGTAGCTACTATCTATATATGTATATCAATATATAAATAGATAGAAAAACAAGTAGAACACTTCTGTAAATACCTTTCAACTTTAAAGGAGATCTGTCTTTCGCGATGTCACGCTTAAACTGACCGTTTATGGTTTGGGTATTCGGTCTTTGTTAGTTTTCGATTTGCTGCTGGCCATTGACCACCTTTCCCATATTGCGTGCCATCCATTACCTGTCGGTCTTTTAGATAGGACGCAAAGCCCATAATATAAGATTTTTAATTATCGTCGGCAAGGCGTATCCCCTTGGGGGAACACCTTGCCTTAATAGTCTATTTATAAAATCACATTACATAAATTTCTTATTTCCTTCGTAAATATTTTGTTTTATATTATACTGTACAATCATTCACATGATGGTTATAGTCGGTGCAAACACGCAGTTTGCTTGCAACTGCACATACCATTGTTGTTTTTGGAACTTAAAATTTATGCCAAGAGGATTTACTCGTTGTGATGTTTAATATTGGAGATAAGTTGTTTTTTTTAATTACATTGTACTAGATTATATATTTACATATCTATAGAGTATATGTTTACTGTTTAAATATTCATTAAATCAGTATCATATTTAACATTTACATATAACCCAGTGGCACCAATAGGGCTAGTAACATGCTATGGAAGAAATATTGCAAACACTTTTTAGAAACAGATTTTAAATGATTTTTCCATAGGTTTTCGCACTTTGTATACATGATAATGTTCGCTTAATTCTACTGTTTCTAAAACTTCAATATATATATATATATATATATAGTACTATAAGGTATCATAAAGTACTACGAATTACTTATATAGTAAATAATCACCAAAACGTTTAGGAGGCCAACACTGCCTTCTTGGTTTAGGCGATAGCTATCCGTTTTGACGCGAAACTTCACAGTCACGACCGCTGGACTCGATTTCTTCAACAACTGTTTCCGAGACAACGTGTCCGCGATGTTTTCTGGACCCGGAAGATACTTAACAGTAAAATCATAATTCTGCAATCTCAGAACCCACGTTTCGACTCGTGCAGAGGGCCTATGGGTTTTGGAATAAATCACTTCTAATGGTTTATGGTCTGTCAAAACCTCAAAGTGAATCTCGAACAAATACACATGAAAACGCTCACAAGCCCATACTATACTTAATGCTTCTTTCTGCGTCTGAGAATACCGCCTTTCCATGTCAGAAAGAAATCTACTAGCATATGCCACAACCTTCATTACATTTTGTTGCTTTTGCACAAGCACTGCACCAAGACCAACAGGAATAGCATCTGAATTATCGACGTTTCTGCATCTTTATCAAAAAAAGCCAATGAATCAGCGGTAGACATCGTATTCTTAAGCTCTTGAAACACCTTATTCTGTTCATTTCCACAAACAAAAGGTGTAGTTGTCCTGGTTAACTTCCGCAGGGGTTCAGCCGTTATAGCTAAATCTGGAATGAACAGACTACAGAAATTTACCAGACCAATAAAACTCCGAACTTCAGAGGCTGTTTTCGGCTCCGTAGCATTCACCACAGCCCTGACTTTCTCCTCAGTGAGCCCAATTGTAGTGTATATGCCTTGTCTCTGATACGGATTGATACAGATTGATCTAGTCTTCATAAAATGTTTTATTCTCTGTTTTATTCTATGTTACAGCATCATCCAGCAAGCCAACAACGCTGCTAATTACGCATGCATATTTATACCTTACAGCCTAATTAAATATTCAATATATATATCACATAGACTACAAGATCTGGAGCTGAACGCCCATGGTCATTTAATTTACTTTATCCTTTTCACAAAGTTCATAATGAAAAACGGTTATGGTAGGATTCGAACCATCGATTTAACACTTCGGAGACCATTGTTTTCGCCACTAGACCACAAAGTCTTGTGCTGAACGGTTATGGTTATTTAATTTACTTTATCCTTTTCACGAAGTTCATAATGAAAAACGGTTATGGCAGGATTCGACCCATCGATTTAACACTTGGGAGACCATCGTCTTCGCCACTAGACCGCAAGGCCTTGTGCTGAATGACGCTGGTTATTTAGTCTACTTTATCCTTTCACGAAGTTCATAATAAAAAATAGTTTTGGCAGGATTCGAAACATCGATTTAACACTTGGGAGAAAATTGTCTTAGCCACTTGACCACAAGTTCTTTGGGTGAACGGCTATGTTTATTTGATCTACTTTACTGTTTTAACGAAGTTCATAATGAAAAAGGGTTATGGTAGGATTCGAACCATCGATTTACCACTTGGGAGACCATCTCCCTCGCCACTAGACAGCAAGGTCTTGTGCTGGATGACCATGGTTATTTAGTTTACTTTATCCTTTCACGAAGCTCATAATAAAAAATGGTTATGGTAGGATTCGAACCATCGATTTACCACTTCTGAGACCATTGTCCTCGCCACTAGACTGCAAGATCTTGTGCTGGATGGCCATGGTTATTTAGTTTACTTTATCCTTTTACGAAGTTCATAATGAAAACGGTTATGGTACGATTCGAACCATCGATTTAACACTTGGGAGACCATCGTCTTCGCCTCTAGACCAAGGTCTTGTGCTGGATGACCATGGTTATTTAGTTTACTTTACCCTTTCACGAAGTTCATAATGAAAAACGGTTATGGTAGGATTCGAGCCATCGATTTACCACTTGGGAGACCATCGCCCTCGCCACTAGACAGCAAGATCTTGTGCTGAACGGTTATGGTTATTTAATTTACTTTATCCTTTTAACGAAGTTCATAATGAAAACGGTTATGGTAGGATTCGAACCATCGATTTAAGACTTGGGAGACCATCATCTTCGCCTCTAGACCGCAAGGTCTTGTGCTGGATGACCATGGTTATTTAGTTTACTTTATCCTTTCACGAAGTTCATAATAAAAAATGGTTTTGGCAGGATCCGAAACATCGATTTAACACTTGGGGGAAAATTTTCTTAGCTACTAGACCACAAGTTCTTCGGGGGAACGGCTATGTTTATTTGATCTACTTTATCGTTTTCACGAAGTTCATAATGAGAAAAGGTTAAGGTAGGGTTCGAACCATCGATTTAACACTTGGGAGACCATTGTTTTCGCCACTAGACCACCAGATCTTGTGCTGGATGACCCTGGTTATTTAGTCTACTTTATCCTTTCACGAATTCATAATAAAAAATAGTTTTGGCGGGATTCGAAACATCGATTTAACACTTGGGAGAAAATTGTCTTTGCCACAAGACCACAAGTTCTTCGGGTGAACGGCTATGTTTATTTGATCTATTTTACCGTTCTCACGAAGTTCATAATGAAAAACGGTTATGGTAGGATTCAAACCATCGATTTGCCACTTATGAGACCATTGTCCTCGCCACTAGACGCAAGATCTTGTGCTGGATGGCCATGGTTATTTAGTTGACTTTATCCTTTTACGAAGTTCATAATGAAAACGGTTATGGTACGATTCGAACCATCGATTTAACACTTGGAGACCATCGTCTTCGTCACTAGACCGCAAGGTCTTGTGTTGGATGACCCTGGTTATTTAGTCTACTTTATCCTTTCACGAAGTTCATAATAAAAATAGTTTTAGCAGGATTCGAAACATCGATTTACCACTTAAGAGACAGTTGTCTTAACCATTAGACTGCAAGGTCTTGTGCTGAACGGTTATGGTTATTTAATTTATTTATCCTTTTCACGAAGTTCATAATGAAAACGGTTATGGTAGGATTCGAGCCATTGATTTAACACTTGGGAGACCATCGTCTTCGCCACTAGACCACAAGGTCTTGTACTTGATGGCTATGGTAATTTAGTTTACTTTACCCTTTTACGAAGTTCATAATAAAAAATGGTTTTGGCAGGATTCGAAACATCGATTTACCACTTAAAAGACAGTTGTATTAGCCATTAGACTGCAAGGTCTTCTAATGAATGGCCATGGTTATTTAGTTTACTTTATTCTTTTCACGAAGTTCATAATGAAGAAGGTCATGTCAGGATTCGAACCATCGATTTAGCACTTGGGAGACAATTGTCTTAGCCACTAGACTACAAGATCTTGTGCTGAATGGCCATGGTTATTTAATCTACTTTATTCTTTTCACTAAGTTCATAATGAAAAAGGTCATGGCACGATTCGAACCATCGATTTACCACTTGGGAGACAATTGTCTTACCCACTAGAATGCAAGATCTTGTGCTGAACGGCCATGGTTATTTAACTTACTTTACTCTTTTCACGAAGTTCATAATGAAAAACGGTTATGGTAGGATTCGAACCATCGATTTAACACTTGGGAGACCATCGTCTTCGCCACTAGACCGCAAGGTCTTGTGCTGGATGACCCTGGTTATTTAGTCTACTTTATCCTTTCACGAAGTTCATAATAAAAAATAGTTTTGGCGGGATTCGAAACATCGATTTAACACTTGGGAGAAAATTGTCTTTGCCACAAGACCACAAGTTCTTCGGGTGAACGGCTATGTTTATTTGATCTATTTTACCGTTCTTACGAAGTTCATTATGAAAAACGGTTATGGTAGGATTCGAACCATCGATTTACCACTTATGAGACCATTGTCCTCGCCACCAGACGCAAGATCTTGTGCTGGATGGCCATGGTTATTTAGTTTACTTTATCCTTTTACGAAGTTCATAATGAAAACGGTTATAGTAGGATTCGAACCATCGATTTAACACTTGGGAGACCATCGTCTTCGCCACTAGACCGCAAGGTCTTGTGCTGGATGACCCTGGTTATTTAGTCTGCTTTATCCTTTCACGAAGTTCATAATAAAAAATAGTTTTGGCAGGATTCGAAACATCGATTTAACATGCACTTGGGAGAAAATTGTCTTAGCCACCAGACCACAAGTTCTTTGCGTGAACGGCTATGTTTATTTGATCTACTTTATCGCTTTCACGAAATTCATAATGAAAAAAGGTTATGGTAGGATTCGAACAATGGATTTAACAGTTGGGAGACCATCGCCTTCGCCACTAGACCAAAAGGTCTTGTGGATGGCTATGGTTATTTAGTTTACTTTACCCTTTGTACGAAGTTCATAAAAAAACGGTTGTGGTAGGATTCGAACCATCGATTTACCACTTCTGAGACCATTGTCCTCGCCACTAGACTGCAAGATCTTGTGCTGGATGGCCATGGTTATTTAGTTTACTTTATCCTTTTACGAAGTTCACAATAAAAATAGTTTTGGCAGGATTCCAAACATCGATTTAAAACTTTGGAGAAAATTGTCTTGGCCACTAGACCACAAGTTCTTCGGGGAACGGCTATGTTTATTTGATCTACTTTATCGCTTTCACGAAGATCATAATGAAAAAACGGTTATGGTAGGATTCGAACCATCGATTTAACACATGGGAGACCATCGTCTTCGCCACTAGACCAAAAGGTCTTGTGCTGGATGCCCATGGTTATTTAGTTTACTTCATTCTTTTCATGAAGTTCATAATGAAAAATGGTTTTGGCAGGATTCGAAACATCGATTTACTACTTAGGAGACAGTTGTCTTAGCCACTAGTCTGCAAGGTCTTGTGCTGAACGGCCATGGTTATTTAGTTTACTTTATTCTTTTCACGAAGTTCATAATGAAAAAAGGTCATGGCAGGATTCGAACCATCGATTTAACACTTGGGAGACAATTGCATTAGCCACTAGACTACAAGATCTTATGGGGAATGGCCATGGTTATTTAATTACCGTATTTCTTTTGACGAAGTTTATAATGAAAATCGGTTATGGTAGGATTCGAACCATCGATTTACCGCATGGGAGACAATTGTCTTCTCCAATCGACTACAAGTACTTGTGCTGAACGGCCATGTTCATTTAATTTACTTTATCCTTTTCACAGATTTATAATGAAACACGGTTATGGTAGGATTCGAGCAATCGATTTGCCACTTGGGAGACCATTTCAGTTTGACAACCTTCAATCCAGCTGTTTTTGTAGCATTCTAGTAAAATTTTGTATGTTCCTTCACAGGCAGCTAGTGATCTAGAATAAAAATAACCAATGATTCAATATTTTGTCCACCACCACCCAAGGTGTGTGTACATAGCTTTTACTAGTAAACAACTCTAATATGTCTTTCCCTGAACAAGTAAAGTTGTCGGGTTTAAATAGAACTAAACACACTTACAATGATTTCACAACTTCTTCTTCTTCTCGTTCCCGTTTGCTTCTATCCGATTCGTTAAACAAGTTTTTAAAGAAATTCTCTAAAGCTGATAACGTGATGTTATCATTGAATCACCATCTTTTGGTGTATGGAAATGAATATTGTGTTTTCGTACTGCTTAATTCACGACCAATATGTCGGTTGGTCGGCAGCTCTATATATTTTTTATGATATTTATTTCATCTAACGAGTTTCGTACATCTCGACCAATTAATATGGCATTTAAGAGTACTAATTGCACGGATTTGGATGGATTGGCTGCGGATGGCATAACCTTGAGTATTTGTGGAGATATTGCTTTTCGATGTCGGGTCAACATACAACGAGTTGGTTTTGAATCTAAATACAAAGTCTCATTTGCGATTGCTAAAGAAACGAAACATGGATTTGTTAGTCTAGTCCTGTGTACGAAGCCTTCAAGCAGGATCTAACAATGTGTGTGGATGTTTCGTCTAATCCTGGTCCTCAATCTTTTGATAATAATCAGTCGGATGAGATGTCTCAACATCGAAAGCAGTTACGTTTGATGAACACGTTTCGACCCGCTAATAATCCTGAGGAGCTTAGTTCAATGCTTGGGCAGTTGAATCTACAGAAAGGTTGGTTGTTCCATATGACCTATAGGAATATTTGCTATAATACCTACTTCGCAAACACCACCGCCACACTATACAATCACTATCATCCTGCAAATCATCAGGAAGCTATCCCTGTTAGAATCACGGACCGTGTCCCAAAGCCTGTAAATATATATGGCAGAAATTATATTAAGAGAATCAATCTCATCAATATTCCTTTATCAGGCATTGCCAACACTCCTGATACAGCTGTTTACTCAGCTTTGAGCTGATATAAGTGCGAAAGTCAACCAATACAACTCGGAGCTGCCCAAAATTCTGGATCATCATGTACCACTTATTTCCAGAGAGATAATTATTCGTCCAGATGCACCTTGGTACACTGAACAAATTAAAAACGAAAAACGTATCAGAAGGAAACTCGAGCGGGTATGGCGTAAGTCAAGACAATCCTGTGATCGTCTAAAATACAGTCAGCAATGTCGCCGTGTCAGTGAGCTATTATAGGAAAGTCGTACTCGTTATTATTCTGAAATTGTTAGAGATAATGGGAGTGACCAAAAGAAATTATTTAAAACCGTTGGAAAGTTACTACATTATACCCCTGATTCTCAATATCCTGTGTGCCAATCTGATGAGAATCTAGCTAACAATTTTATGACTTTCTTTGAGGACAAAATTAATAAAATATATGAAGATCTAAGGGAATCCACTTAGCTAAATAAAATGTCGTTGTTTGCAGCTAAATGAAATGTCGTTGTTTGCAGTAATCCTCAGTTATTCTCCTGGTTTCTCATCGTTCCCAGTCTCTTCATCCTTACTGCGAAAACTGGTTTGAAAATATTAAAGATTTGGTGTAGAAATACTTCAAGTGTGTGGTCTTCTTTTTTCTTTTATTTTGTTATGTAAAAATGTAATATTTTGGTATGTTGATTTTTGTTTAAGTTCGTGATGTATTTCTATGTAGCCGCAGTCTTATCCTAATGGGAATTTTTTTTTAGATGTGAAGAGAGGACGGCCAACCGAATTAAAGCTCTAAATGTGCTTTGTAACATATTAGGAACGTTATCTCCACTATATGAGGTATAAAATTTTAGTACTTTGAATAAATTTTAGTCCATTTTTCTAGACATTAGCGATATTATGAATCTTTTTCTAGTTTTATAACTCCTTGTTTTTTACAGGAAGAAATACTTGAGAATTCAGTGTTGCCACATTTAGACCACATTGTCAAAGATCGGGATATTTCTGTGCGGATCCGAGCTGTCCAGCTTCTGGTCGATGTTATTGAATCCTCTGATTCACCGAAAGTTTGCGATGTTTTGCATATAATCGAGAAGGTACTCAATACAATCATTTTTAGACGGTTTCATTTCTCCACTCCAATTTCCCTCTTCATTCGTGATGAGCTGATACTGTACTTCAATAGAAAACTCTTTCTTATCAGTGAAAGCTTCCTGACCTGAACCTAACTATATATCCGCAAATTGGATCGTTTTACACGGGGTCGTGAATGCAAACGCATCAGTGAAGTAAAAGGATATATATTTCATTTATCAATTCCAGATTGCCACTGTCCAGTTGATCCTCTCAAACGATACGTTAAGCCGTCATGTAAAGAACATGTAAGGTAATTATAGAGACTGCAAGGTATATGTAGGAACATCTAGAGACATAAAATTACATCTAATCACTGTAATTTGTCTTTGTTGCTGCAGCCTCAGGATGAAACAGCATAGAAAGACATCAAGGAGGCTGTATTAGGATTAGTACGCTTGTTCAAGGTAATGAAGGACATGCAGAGATTGTCCACACATATTCGTTCATTGTGATGAAGTTATTTTCGTGAACAAAAATAAGTGTAATTTAATGCCACACTTGCTTCTCTTTCAGTAATTTCATTCTATTTTTGCAGATGAAATTGTTCCGTAAACCTCAAGAACGAGCCGAACGAATATTCAATATATTAGTGTACCACATAAAAACTCATTATGACAATAGCTATCGGACGTATAGTGCATCGGAAATACGGCTTTCGGTAAGGCAAATTCAATTTTATTTCTCGCGATTTTTCTATGATGTCTCACATTGTGTTTTCTTAAAGATTCTTCAATGTTTCCTCAGTCTGCGAGCTGACAACGTCTAGGCCTTGTGCAAGACAAAAGTAGAAAATTTTAATTCACTTCGTATTTTGTTTGTTCTGAAAGAAAATGTTGGTTAATGACGATAGTGCCACGTATGTCAGGTATTCTGCTTCCAAAATTCCTTTTCTTGTTTGCGTAATACATTCTCATTTTTGTTTTAGTTCTGCAGAAGATAAGACAAACGGGATTGTTTCACTGCCTTACAGCGAGGCGATGAATGTTATTCTTGTGTGCTTACAACAGGTAAACTTTTCTATCATAATATATCATCTGGCATTAAGTTTCGATTGAAGTTCAACTTTCTTCATTTTCTAGGAATTGGAATGGGAGGTGTTGGATGTTCTTCTGAGGAACTTTCCAGAGGCACTGCAAGATAAAAACTTGATACTTTCTGGAAAGCAATATTTACGTTCAATATCTACAGTCTTCTCTAAAATGGGAAGGGAAGTGAAGTTGTGTACTTTTCACACCAAATCATGAACTAAAAATTTTACTTTGCATTCAGGTTTCAAATTACGATTTTCTTCCTGGATTATTTCGTGTTCCTAATGATATGCGCCGACCTCATTTGTACGCTAGAATTTTTCCAGTACGGTTCTTATCAATCAGTTTTTTGCATATATCATAATATCTTACCATAAATATACCAAAACCATACCATACCATAACCATACCATATCATAATCATATCATATAATCATATCATATAATCATATCATATAATCATATCATATAATCATATCATACCATAACTAACCATAACTAAATCATACCATACGATAATCATATCTTACCATAATAATATCACACCATACCATAACGAAATCATACCATACCATAACCATGCATATCATACCATAATTATATCACACCATACTAATGATTTAATTGGATATTTTATTGTAACACGTGCAGGTATTAACGGAGCTGTGTACGTACCACATTTTTATTGGTAAAAATGAACAGGTAAGAATCTGCGTTACTTTATTTCAGCGGTTGCCTGTTCTTCCTTAAACGTTGTTGTATATTTCGTCTAGTGTTATCTGATGCGTACTTGGTTGCTCATTTCGCGACGTTAAAGTATCTTGTCTCACCGTATGTATGTTAGAAATGCCTTCAGTTATGGCAAGGTATGGCTACTTAAAATAGTCTGGAATTTGAGACGTTTTTTTATTTCCATTAGCACTTTGTAAGAACGAAGTTGATTTAAGTAGTTGTAGCGTTTTAGAAGTTTATTTCTTTGGAGATATTTGAATCGTGCCTTGATAATGTGCTCAGTGAATTTACAGAAACGTTTTTCAATAAACTCCAGCCTAAACGTAACGTCTCTTGTGATGCGAGATACTCCTTCACAAATATATGATTTTTTAAGTAATAATTACTAAATTTTCTGTCCTTAGACTGCTCCCACAATATCTGGAAAAGTTTACTAAACTTTCGCCAACGTCTCAAGTTGCCATACCACTGCTAGAATTTCCCTCTGGTATGTTTCTTGAAGTTACGTAAATTATGAAATCTGTTACAAAATATCAATGTACCCCTAAAGAGAGCTAGGTTGTGTAAACACACAATCGTATTCGGCGAAAAGTTGGTAACATTCTTTTAAATCGTTTAAATCGCATTGTAACAGCTTTGTGCTTTGTACAAAAACTTCACAGCGATCCAATTGAAACAAGTCTTTGGAATATGTTTGCCTTACACAGAATCATCGAAGTTGGCTCAACGCGATAACATCTGAAACTTTTTATTATTGGTTTTGTCAAAATGATTAAAATATAAACGAACTGATATGTTTCACCTTAGATACTCTCAATACATTGTAGCTCTTGCTGATAATGTCATTTCATCCTGGTTTGTCAACTGTCCGCTATTGTTAAGAAAACAATTCGTGCCATTTATTACAAAAGTAAGTCCACATGTCATTCTATTGCCAGGGGGATTGCTTGCTGAATTTTCAATAGATATATTTGCAAGAGCGACCAAGTTTTAATATTCTTCTAGTGAAAGCTCTTAGGAACGTATTTGTCATTTCCAGGCTTCTTCAACTGATAGAAAAACTCGTGCAGATGATTCTAGCCAGGTGCCAAACACAAAATTCGATACCAAAGCATCTGACCTTCTTACCCGCGATTTAAAGCCCACTGGTACCGTAGGCTCAGTACAGAAATCTTGTGACTCAAACATCTTGTGACGACCAGCGGTGGGAAAGACTGAGATTTATGAAAGTTTAATTCCAAAACAACTCTTTGGTAAGGTCAACGATGGGTCAAACCTGTTCAATGTTTCGGTTGGGCATTCCGTTGGCGGAATGTCAAATTGATATTGTTGTATTTCAGATGATTTATCGGCCGAACTCATTAAAGAAGGAGCCAGAAAACGCCTTGAAACTACAACAGAACTTCTTAGCAAGAGCACAGACAGCGTACATTGATTGTAGATCTTGTCAAAGATCGCCTCGCATCGTGTAGAGAAGATGAGGAAACTAATATTGAAGATACCCGGGATGATGTTGAAATGAAGAAAACCGAACTCAAGGAGTCAGGTTTGTAATGTTAAAACAGATCGGCCATTGTTCGCGCATTTACGAAATGAACAAATTATCTGCCAACATTTTAGACAGCGCAGAACAAAGATGCTGCTTACAGAACACGGCAGATCTTCACCCTCGTCGATTTTATTACAAGATTCCGGTCAAAAGTTGAATCTTGGTTCGGCATTTGTTCAACGAACTCGATATTTGAGTCGTAGTCCGAGATATGGACCAAGCGCTTTTATGGTAAGAATTTCTCTTCAAACTCGCTTTGCATGAAATTTATTTCGTGCAAGAACATTCACTATCCATCCCTTATATTGCTACTAACATGACTGGCAGGGGAAGCAGAAAAGAAAGAAATCTTTTATTTAGACTAGCTTTTTCATTTTACAATCGTTTCAGATTGATGTCGTACCAGATTCCAAAGACACTGTTATACACAAGGAAGAAACTGAAGGCAAGCGAAATTACCTTTGCAATATGGAGGAAATATATATATTATAATATGACTATATTTACCTATTTTTCTTTCACAGGGAACAGTCAAGGCTTATTAACTCGTGAAGAGTTTAAAAGGTAGCAATTTTAAGATCACGAATCATCATCGTGCATTAATCTCAACATCTGTTTAATTTTAGCCTGTTCCTGGTAAATCCCTTCTGGATGCAAGTCCTTTGAAAACTTTTTTGAGTTAAGACGAGGATAAACTTAATGAATCCGTAAGTCAAGTAAAAATAATGATAAATTTGTCTTATACGGATTATTAAATACTGAGCATTATAAACCGGTAAACTCAGAAACCGGTAATCTCAATTTTGCACTTCGAATTACGTAATTTAATCCTTGTGGTTGAAGGTGAGGACTTGCAACGTTACTTATTTATTACAGGGTGACGATAGCGTGGGGAATTCAGGGGTCGGTAGACTTAGGGAAAGACACTCGTAATATAATAGATTTTACAAAATATATCCTTAGGTTTTCCTATGAGTTACAATAAAACCTTTACAATTGTTCATTGATGAGCTCAGAATGTTTCGTTATCACGTGGCCTATGCACGACTCTTAATGGTTACTGTTAATCTGTTGTAACCACCTGCTGTACTGGTACGATTATTATCACATTTTGTTTGAGCTTTACATACCCGGGGAAAACACTCAGCCACGTCGAGGTTATTAGCTAATTCCAACAGCTTGTCGTAGTATTCATTTTGGAATAAATCTACAGAGGCACGTAGTTTTGCCATTTCATCCTTTAAAGATTAATCTGTTTTATTGATTCCGCAATATAGATTTTTTTTTCTTCTTTAATTGGACCGTCAATGACAAAGTATGATCCAGAACATGTTGGGTGATAATGAGAGCAGCCATAAATTCAAATTTCTCCACGTTGCGAAAATGAGACTGTGCGTCACTAGCTAATCTAGGAAATGGCCCTTCCTGCGATCCTCCAAACTGCATAAAATTGAGTGTTTCGTAGATAACTTTGAATGCATCCAAACAACCATCGCGGGATCTTATTCGTTCTACCCATCGTGTCGTGGAAGGTTTGCGAGCTTGTTACGGGTTAAACCAAACTCTTTCATCTTTTTACTTAGATACTGTGAGCGGATAGGGAAACTGATAAAAAAGCTGGCGATATTTTGTGCCTGACTCAAAATATTTTTCACTGGAAGAATTGAACACGCTTTGGCAACAATAAGGTTTAAACGATGACTGGAGTAATGAACATGCAACGCCTTCGGGTTTTTCTCTAATATTCTCCCAGAAATACCTTTTTCCTGGCTGGACACAGCACTAGCACCGTCATATCCCTGGCCTCGACAATTTTGAACGGAAGCCCGACATCTTGAAGTGTACTTTGACTAATGAACGGAATCAAATCCAAAGGCGAAACAGTTCGGTATACAAATGAAAATGTTCTTGAATCATGTAAAACTTCAAATTTATTCAAGGTATGTTATATAATTAATAATGCATAATATATTTTCGAAATATTATAAATTTGAACTTAAAATCAGTGTCTACCGTCTACTTTTTTGCATATTATAAAAGTAGCAAGCAAATTCAAATGACCATAAACCCGGCATTATTTTAGAATTCGAAATTTTGACAGGATATAATTTTGTAGTTTTGATAGTTTATACACCCCAACAGCCAAACAATTTTATGATACTTATCCCTATATTGATCATTAAACCCTATAGAATGTATTAAATTATCCAGAAAGTATAAGCTTGGAGTTATCATTAAAAAGTGCCTTGCACCAGGTGAACTATATTTATTCAAATCTATTTACTAATTATTGTATTTTACTAATTTTGTATTTACTAATTATTGTATTTACTAATTATTGTATTTTACTAATTTTGTATATACTCATGTGTATGTTATAGTGATAATAATATAACAATAGAGTTGATGTTCGCGGTCATAAATGTGTTTTTGGCCCGACTTCGAACTCATTTTAGCCCGAGCGTAGCGAGGGTTAAAATGTGTTCCGCGAGGAGGGCCAAAAACACATTTATGCCCGCGAACATCAACTCTATTACTATAATATAATAAACTATAAACTATTATTACTATAATATATGTTCAACATCGTCAGCCTTCATTCCCTTAGCTCAGTAAGTCATGCGACATTCCATGTCAGTTCCAGTAATTGTTCATCTCAGACCTTGAAAGAAAAAAAACAAACATTCCAAACACTCCAAACACTCCAAACACTCGATGTCTTCTGACCTGGATTCAAGTTTACTGCTTTTATCATCTTTTTTATTTCACGTTTCCATTTTGAACATGTCCAATTGCAAAAAAGTATCCAGCCGACTTAAAATAGTTTTATTTTTGCAGTTACTTTCCAGAATATACCGTTTGGTTAAGACTTGTGTATTATAGTATATCATAGTTTTAAAACTTCTTTTTCTGTCAGATATTTTCAATAATTAGCTATCGAGACCATCCTCAGTTGTTCGGGCTGGAATACACAAGCGGTCAGCTGAGAAATTACTCGTCTTCCGACAGGTAGTTTAAAAAAGCAGATTTTGTATGAAGCTATATAAAATATTTCTTGTTCTGAATGTGCGTATTTCACTCAATCTAGGGATATATCATTGGCTGGTTAGCTACACGGGGTTAGAGGCAGTGGAAATGGAGATGTTTGTGTAAAAACGACCCCAACGAAGAGACGGTACTGTACGCTTTTTCATAGATGATTGAGCGAAAATTATGGTCAAAATTTTCCTGATGAAAATCTCGCACTGCTATGATTACCGTAAATACGAACCCTCATTTCATTCTCCTCCTGACGTATGGGATCTCATATAACACACAAACAATTACACTTCTCGTCAGGTATTCCTATTAGTCAGTCCAATACATCACATACAGCAAAAGAAGAATTGTTTTTTTAAGATGATATATTTTTCAAGGTTATCGTTGGGGTCCATTGTATAACGTTGTTGACGAAGAAGTAGAAAGCAGTCATTTAAAATTCCTCGCTGCGTCTCCAGGTGAAATATTTCTCTTTTTATTTCACTTTAAATTTTTGAAATATCTCCAAAAGCTTATATTGTCTTATTACTGGTTCCTTGCAGGAAATTTAACCGAAGATGTGTAGAGATTTAACTGCAATATTTCCTACAGCGGTCTACTTCATGCAGTCACCCAAGACGTAAGTTGACAATTTCTTATTTTGTACTTTTCTGCAGACAAAATCCTGTGTAGAGAATATTATTGCATTTTTACTGAGTTTTAATGTTCTGTCAAAATCTGGATTAAGGCTGTTTTCCACTCACGTGTTTTTCATACGCACGTTAGTTTTCTGCTTATTTTAGTATGCATTAGTTGACCTAGATTTACACAAATAATCGTTATAAGGAAGCGAGAATAATTTAAATTGGCAGATTGAAGCTTATTATAATCATAACCATGTACGCACGGACTCGAGTTTACTTGATAGTCGATAGCGTCGACAGCAAATGACATTGAAACGTTTGTATGGATATTTCGAAGTCCTGACAGTATAATTAATATCCCGTAGGTTATTTCAAGCAGATATTTGACTTGCGACGTCGAACAAGGCCAGTTAACCGCGTCGTGGATCGTAAACTGACCTCAATACAGAAAGTGGGGACAAAATAGCCAAAATACAAAACATTTTGTTCTAGGCCTCTCAGTTCCCGCCTCGCCGCGTATAAGGAACGTTAAGAGGCCTAGGGACTACGCTGCGGTAACTCTGGTTGCTGAGTTGACTGGGTCCGAATCCATGAAATGGTAGATTTGAATTTTTCTCGCCAGAAGTACGGCTGGAATATTAAGTCTTTTAAACTCCAATATATATTTCAAACGATTTTAAATATTTTGTAAGGACTTTTCCCGGAGAATAAAGAAAGACTTATCATTAATGCCATCACAATGCTCATTGCTCACGAAGGTATTGTATATCTTTGCCAATAAATATATTTAGTGTTCACCCCTAAAATATACATATTCTGACTGCTATTACCTTCACAGGTATTCAATATATACATAAAATAGTTAAAATGTTTCGTCTATTTAGGGAGACCAAAACAAAATATCAGATAAAGATCTCGAAGCACTGTTTCACGCTTTGAGACATTAGGTTGGATCCAAAGCAGGTTTCACAACGCTCACTAGAAGTTTATCTTTAACCATAAGTTTATCTTTAACCATAACAAAAAGTTATTAACGAAAAGTTTATCTTTAACCATAACACACGCTGTTTACTCAACCAGCTCACTTTCTCTAGACCGTGTTTCTGTTTTGTTTCTACAGCTTCTATGAGAAGGTTGGTGTGAAAACTGTGAAACCTTTGAAGAGGAATAATGAAGCCGTGACTCACGCCGCTGTCGACATCCTGTGTGCTCTGATGCAGGTAAAGAGAGGGCTTTCCTTTAAGCGGCCAAAATGGTCAGACCGGTCATATTTAAATTTAAAACAGAGTATTTCGTTAAGAATATAGTTGCGAAATTTCCGAGCTAGACAGATGCAAGTAACGATATACTTGAACGCAGAGTTCTTGAAACACTCTAAAATACCACTAATCTGTCTGTACCGAGATCAACAATAGGACCGGTCTGGCCGTTTTTTCCGTATAAAGGAAAGCGCCAACACTTTAACGATGAATTTCCTGGTAATATGTTGCCAAATCTGTCACTGTCATTAGTGTTACCCCTTTAACTTGCAATCCACATAAACTCAGCCAACTTTGAAATCTGAATGTTAACAGGATCCAATTTTATCGAAACCAATTCTGTTTTTTTATATAGCCAACGCACGATAACTATGACATTCGACAAGAACAGATAAACAAAAGCTCTTTGTTATCCTCTGAAAAATTTCTAAGCAGTTTGTTGGAAATTCTCACGATAAATGTTGTAAGATGTGCGGTGTTGGTTGCCTATAATCTATGCTGAACCCTTGCATTTTATTTTTCCATCCCTCTTGTATGTATATAGCTTTGTTTTGGAAGAGAAATTCCCTTGCAAAACCCAGCAAGTGATTCGTAGCAACTGCCTTTCTAATTTGAACTACCTTTCTAACTAAACACAAGAAATAGATTAACCATGAAAACTTTTCTTCTATATTCGTTCTACTGGGGTTTTAGTTATAAGTGGATTGCTTGATTTTCTGACGTTTGCTCTGTGTCCTCCTTACAGGTTTGTTCTAGTTGCTTTGCAATATATTAAAATAATACGGGGGTGAAGTTGGACATTCATGTTAAACTAATAGTAAGGTGTGATTGCTTCCAATATTTTGAATCAACTCATGTAGTCTGTTACAATAAATCGACTATTGCATATTCCTCTTAGTGAGACAACAGATGATGAACAGTTTGGGAAATTACTGGAGAAAGTTGCAGGTATGCTACAAAGAAATTTGAGGAGCTTTTCATTCAACTTGTCTTCTTGGTAGTTTATGGCTCTTTGACTGAGGTTGAGAGTTGATTAAATAGCCTTTCTCTCTTTACCTTTTTGGTGAAGTTTACCACGTCCACTAGCTTGACCCATGCATAGGAGCAACTCATGAAGTCTGTTATTTGTTTGTCTAGAAATGGGTCATTGCATTTATCGATTGTTCCAGGTAGGTTTACGACAAAACTAAATAATAGTACCAATTTTACCATTTCTTCGCTTATGTATGTTTTACTATTGCCCCGCTAATGGTTCTTACCAATCGTGGTTTTGAATTCGTTCCTCAACAATTTCAGCATCCGTCGACAACAATTGTGAAAGGTGCTGGCATGGTTCTGAAGGCGATAATCGAGGTACGTTTTATTCATTCATTCATCCATTGAGAATTTTCGCCTTTGACGAACGTCATTTATAACGCTCTGCATTTTTTAGCCGTGATGAATGTACATATTAGTTCAGTTGATATTTAAGAGGTTTTAAAGGGTCTTAATTTTGAGAGGTATTATACACACTTCAAATCAAGCCAGGAACAGATGACGGAAAAATGAGTGAACTATAGATCCTCCGGCAGGAATCGAACCTACGCTTTTGCGATGCCGGTGCAATGCTCTTGTCACTGAGGACGTACAGTTGACTCATTTTTCCATCAACTGTTCCCTGCTTGAATTTGAAGTGCGTATAATACCACTCGAAATTAAGACCCTTTAAAACCTCAAGAATATTCCTGCATCGTGTGAAGTGCCTAAAATCATCTGTTAATATTTAGTTAGAACTTCACTTTAGGAAGCTGATGAAGAAACCGCGGCAAAAATACAAGTTCTGGCGCTTGCCGAGGGCGCTCTACCAAAACGCTTACGCATGGCCATGTTTACGCAAAGCACTGATAGACGTTCGCTATTGAACAGGTGCGAATTAGTGTGATAAATTAACAAATTGTTGCAGAGGTATAGCCTCTATTCCATCCGCAGGACCTGAGTTGTATTTTAGCAACATTCTCAGATTCATCTTAAAACTTGTGATTTTATAATCCTCTATATACTAGCCATCTGTAAATAGTTCAATTGAGACTAACAAGCATACTCCATAAGTAATTTATAATCATTATTGTTGGCATAGCATCATCCAACAGCAATGGCATTACTTGCGAGAATAATGTTCGTATTAAAGTAGTTTTTAATGTCTAAAATATACAAGAAAGTTTAAATGCGAGATTTCCTGTTCATAATTTTTGGTTCATAAACAATTATGTAATAAATTTGAATACGATTTTCACAGCCTGCTGGTTTGCTCTATTACCTTGAAAGCCCTGACGAAGTAAGAAATCTTTGAAAACTTTTTTGCGAGGGCCATTATTTACATAAACCCATTGAGGTGATTCTGACTAACCAATCGTATTCATGACTAAGTGGTATCAACTGCTTTGGTAACTAAACTCCATCATTCATCCTTAAACTGTGCAACTGCCCCACTGAGGAAATAATTAAATGGTAATTCATTCAGAAGTGTAAAACCTTTTTGTAAAGAAACAATTTTGTTGGAAAGTTTTTATCTTTCCTTCAGCCACCAGAGACTGAAGAAGATCGTTTATCAATTCGTGACAATGTAAAGCTTGCAGAAGTACGTTTTAAATCAACAATCGTGTTCCAAAATTTCATAATGCATGCTTGCATGTACGTATAAGCCTGTTATTTCACGTGCTATACTTGTGTCTTAGAGCTCTGGAAAAACGAGGGGAACGTTGAGGAATCAACTTGAAGGATATCTCTCGCATTGGAGGACAAAAATAGGATTCAAATCCAGGAAAGATGTGAGAATTTAAATCCAGTTTTTTTATTACAAGTAAGTGTTCATATTAAGAAAATGGGAAAATGTTCTAGTCGTTTGAAAGATGAAAAAGCAATGATATTTAAGCGGATCTTTTTTACAGATTCAGTCAAGATCTGACAGCGTACAACCTGATTTGGAATTACAAGGTGAGTCTCGAAGTTAAGGTTAGTTTCCGTTGAAAATATAGGATATGGAAATGTAATGGAGGATTTCCTGTCGCTATGAGTATAACAAGACAAATTCAATAGTCCTGACCTCTTTCTCTAAACTGTTCTCGTAAAAGAGTATGAAACAATTTCTTATGTTTTCAATGTGACAGACGCGAGAGGAACTTCTGGGGCACTCGAATCTGATTTGCACGCATTTGCAATGGAAAAAGATCTGAGTGGAAACTACGTTGTCTTTTGGAATCACCTTTAGTTTGAAGTCCTGTATGAATGTTTAGCTGATGAACTGAAACAGGTTAGTGATAAGCCTAACTGCTCTAGCTTTTTAACAGTTCTTCATAAAGCGTCCCCCCCTTATTCCTCGATAGGAATCAAACTCAGTAACGTATCTCTGCTATCAGGTGACTATTATTTGAGAGTCTTGTTGGAACAAAACGACGAGGAGACGCCGATAACAAATGTGTGAGTCCACGACATTTATCTATCAGGGTTTGCAAATATTCAAACTACTTTCCATGTGCTTTTCTGTCTGGCTTCCCCCTATTCTCTATATTGCTGCACAGTTCACGCAATGTTATTTGTCCTGCAGAATGTAGTAGAGAAGTATAGAATCATGGATGAAACCATTCAAGATTCGATCGACTTTTCTATTTTGTTTTCAGGCTCGAGTTGTCTAACGATCTGTATCACTGATTCCTATTGACAACTAAACCAACTATGAAAGCAATGTGCCTTCAGGTGAGGATGTCGTTTAGCGGGAATGTAGCCATGTGTAGCCTTCGAAGAATGAATTAAACAAATTGGAATATTTCATTCACAGGCGATGACTAAAGTTTATGGAAAATATCACGAAGAGATTGGAGCTTTTAATGACACCAAGCTAAGGATCATCTGTTATTGATCCAGTGTTACTGCAGGAGCCTGAACTAAACTAACTTTATTCATACTGTTTCGTATTTTTAGCATTTACATGAAAATGGCATCACTAACAGGGATTGGAAGGTAAGCACGCCCTAATTTTTTTCACTACTGTCTTTATATCCTAAACTTTAACGACCATAATTTAACTTTTTCTTCTCTAGCCAGAAAATGTTTTATTGTGTTCCTCGTATGACGAAACGCTTATAAAGGTTTGTGTCGGTTGTGTATTGAACTTGTGTTTAAATTGCCCTTTAAATTGTATTTGAAGAAACCATTCGATGTGACCATTGCCAGCAAATCCTGGAAGTCACTATAATCTCAATTCCGAGTTTTGTCCGTGATTTCGTTTTACGAAAGCAGAGCGCATTCTGCAAACGTTTTAGGTTCAGTTATTTCTCATTGTTACAGTTTCTCAATGATAACAATTAATTTTTTAGATCAGAATTCCTATATGGAAACAATCTGTGGTACACCAAGTTACCTCGCTACCAAAATGTTAATCCCGTAGCCTGAAGAACGATCCTACAAGAAATGTGTGTTATATGTTTGGTATGCCATATACTTCAGTTTACTCAAATTCACGTAGTGAACACGATTTGTAATGAAGCTGGAGGTAGCTTAACCTCATTTCAAAATTGGAGTACGTCAATGAAAAGTTAACGTCTTTTAGACTTTCCGGATCTTCTTTATTTTCAAAGCAGGCAAATAACCCATTGGAGAAACAAGTCAAAGAAGGGTCGTATAAATTTCCGAACAACCTCTGGAAGAATGTTAGCAGTGAAGCTAAGGATCTTATAACAAAACTGCTTACTGTTGGTCACAGAAAATGCATCACGGTTTCAGAAGCTCTGGAACATCCTTGGATGAAGGTGATGATGAAATTACTAACCGCCTTATAACACCCCGCATCTAAGATTTTTCAAAATCGGCTGACCTTTTTCGTCTGAAGTCCCAGCTTTTTCGAATTGTTAGAATTAGTTTGGTTGAAGTTTAGAACTGATACAGCTATCCAGCATAAATAAAGTCAGTTTAGTTCAGGTTTCCTCCTGTAGTAACACTGCATCAATACGGGATGACCCCTACTGGACCTCCATGAAGGACAATTTAGAACTGATAGAACTATACGGTATAAATAAAATTAGTTCAGTTAGGAGAGAAAGCTTTTAAAAGTGTTAGATTGATCCACGATTTAACAAGTTTTTTTTGTCTTTTGTAGGATAAAGAAATGATAGAAAAAGCAGAAAAAATGATAAAACCGACCGTGGATGGAAGATCAATGTCTCCGCCCTTATAAAAGGTATGTTGAAAACTACGATACTTGTCCCGTTCTTCCGTCCAATGACCCTTATTTTCAACTCGCAATTGCAATGAAACATTACATGTTTGCAAGTTACATCGAAATTTAACCAGCTTTCCGAAACAATCTCAAGGCGCTGTTACACTACGCAACTTTCCTTGCAAATTGCAAAACCATTCTACTCCTGAGGCATCTAAAGTTGTCAAATACGAACATCTATTACGATCTGCTAACGTTTCCTTAGTATTTCGAACACTCTTTACAAATTAACATCCTTCGGAATTATAATTGCATTGCAAGTTGTAAGGAAAATTGCATATTGTATAGTAGCGCCTTCAGTAAAGTTGAAAACTCACCGTGCAATGAAACATTGCATGTCGGCAAGTTAAAAGGCAGAAAATAACTGTCACCGTACATGGTGAAGACTGGCCGACGGTCACGTTCGGCAGACGAGGCTCTGCGAGCAAATAAAATACTCAGTGGCGAAGCCAGCACGACAGTTTAGCAGCATGACTGAAAATGCTTCATGTAAGATCACATCACTAGTTATTCCGATAAATAAAAAACAGGGGCCGGTTGTTCGAAAGGTGGATAAGTCGCTATCCAACGGATAACTCACTATCCAACGGATAAGTTTTATCCAGCGTGTGATTTGGGTTGCACGAAGCTTGTATAACTTTAACCAGAGGATAAAAATCGCTATCTACCGGATAAATTTATCCAAGGTCCGGAGGTGGTTTAAATCCACTATCCAGTGGATAAATTCAAAGATACAAGGTAACACTGTAAACATTTATATAAAATAGGACAAAAATGCAATATTCCTCTTACTGTGTTTCAACAAACTAATACACATCATGATTGTATTCACTATATATTAAAAATGTTTTCGAAGTGCAATTTGTCGCAGCAGCGTTTCACGTTGCCTACACATTCCGTTCGACCGGCGATTTTTTGGACATCCTCGCATTTATAACAGGTGGTAAATTTACTATACGCTTCTAATCAGTTTATAAACGCGAATATGCAAAGAAAGATTCAACCTATTCCAAGGAAACTTGCTAATATCTAAGTAATTTCATTCACGAACATTAAAATAGTGTTTCTAAATTTGCTATGGGACCGAAAGGCAAAGCGTTGCAAGGTCAAGGAATAAAATTGCAATGTGTTTAATTAATAAAATCACTATGATGTGAAGTGCAAAGTTCGAGCAAATCACTTGTTCAAGTCTTTTCCATTCAGTAACTATACTCGAGAATTCGTAATGATTATGAATTCAATGTTGTAAATGCTTAGCAACAGCTGACGTTGTGGTACGAAATTTCAGAATAATCCTGTTTTCTTCTGGTAAATTTTAACTTATCTATTGGATAGCTATCCACTTCACTATCCACGCTTCCTGCAACGCGTTTTTATCCAATGGATAACTATCCAGATTTATCCGTTGGATAGGACTTATCCGTTGGATAAGTTATCCATCTTTCGAACAACCGGCCCCAGTTCCATACCTATACTTTTGTACGTGTGAAACTTTTCGCTTGATTTTCTTTTAATTGTGAGAATCCGACCGTGCAGCAAACATTGAAATAAAGCGATAACACTAAACTTGATTGTGATAGCCCTGAGTATATACCGCTATAATAGCTTTGTTCCTCATAATGATATGCTGGATTCCTCGTCCAGGTATAACTTCTAAAACACGCCTTATTTTTACTTGTATTCCAATGCACCTAAGTTAGTAAAAAACCTGACAAACCCGCTGGTAGGGTGTAAAGAATTTATTTCTAAATCAAAAACTCGCTCTTACATAAGCCACTTATTGAAAAATTTTCGCTATAATTTCAGTCAGATGGATCTCTCAGTCATTTCTCATTCCTTAGTGAACAAATAGTATTTCAGTGAATTGCTAGAACATACCTGAAAAACAGCTATAAACTTCAATTCTCAAAGATATGTTGCATACCATGTCTTTGGATGAATGCGGATGTAAAGCGCGGTTACAGTTGGTGATAGGACATTTTCCACCAGCGAGTCTCTAATGAAATGAATAATTTGTTAAACAATTAATCTTAATCACACATTAAAAGTTATATATGACCGCATGGAAATGATGTGATGCATATAACGTGACAGGGTAATCTGTAGAAGCCTTGCTTATTAATCCAGCTAACCCTGACTAGTCCATTTATTTTGTAATGATCGAATTTTTGCCCGTCGGAACTACAGGACACAGAATAGGTCTTCACCCACTAATTATAATCACGACGACTTTGAGTGAAATCGCTCCGACAAACATCTTTCTTGCCGAATGCATTTGGTCCTGGTTATTTTTCCGTGCAGACCAGGAAGCTGCCTCATTTAAGCGACCATGTCCTGTCGACTTATCCGCATTCCCAACACTTGTTGCTATTATCTGGGATGTTATGTGTCTTCAGCGTGGGCCAATAATTAGTATCAATTATCTTCTGGCACCAAAACACCATCGAACAATCATCAACAAAAATGAAATGATAATGCATATAATTTTGCCATACACGGCTCCTCCAGAATTGAAACCAGTCGAGGTACAGCGTTATTTCCATTGATTTTGTGAAATCTTTACTTGGGGGTTAACATCGAATTTTATCACATTCCCATATAGGGGAATTACTGAATAAAAAAATAATGTCCAACAGTCCTAATATGACATAATAATAAACTGAACATATACCATGTAGCCTGCAATATTTACCTTGCTTGGTATGTCAGTCCATCAAATCCATGTATGGCACAGCGATGGATGGAGGTGTAGTCAGTGATAAGAGAAAGGTAATAATTGTTAGCAACTCCTGGGTTGCCATACTTTATTTGATCTAAAATTGAAACACAAGGAACAAGTAAATTATTATATTATTGTCCAGGGTTGTGAGGCTATCAGCATTGTGATATCCCAGGTTCATGCGTACCGCTACCATGGGACAACATTCCTTAGCGAACAAATAGTATTTCAGTGAATTGCCAGAACATACCTGAAGAACCGCCATAAACTTCAATTCTCAAAGATATTTTGCCGTACCAATTCGACTCTATATGCCATAGAATCTACAATTGAGATTACAAGAACATAACTATCACACAATTGAAACTATAATTGTATATGAATCACAAGGGCCTATACAGTATAGTAACAGCATGTATTTTTGACTTCTATAACACAAGAATATACAGAACAAAATGCAGGTTGTTTTCTTTCATATTCACATAATACCCCCAACCCCTGACAGTTACATATATATTGGTAAATGCAATTACATAATAGGAAAGGGAGAAAAAAAATCTATTTTTTATAACACCAGTGAAATATTGTGTACGCATAATACTTAGCGCTATGACCCATGCTGTCATGCTTCCATCACCAGATATCATGAAATCATCTTGGTTTTTTAATGTTGAAATTAATCCGTTTAATTTAAAAAGCACAAAAATACCACCAAAATATAGCTCGAAAATTTCTAATCAAGAAATTAATCAATATTGCTGTTAACCTGACACTGCAGTGCAGCTCTAAAAATCATATCAAATTACACAGGATTACAAAATGGAAATATAACTCGCCTTTGGAATTTCGTTATTTTCTTCGTTATTTTTTATCCTGTCGTCTTTTAACCGTTACATATAAACTGTAAAGGCATTAGTTATCTTTTCTGATAGGATTTAAGTCAGGATGGGCAGAAAAACTCGAAAAATATAGATTTTTTTATTTGTTATTGTGTATAGCGAGGCGTTGCTCAGCCGCATGCACAAGTGGTTGTCGCGTGAGGTTAGAGGTGTCAAAAACGTAATGTTGCCTACCCCGTGGGGGTAAAATAAGCCCAGAAATCGATTTCTGGGTAAAATTGTCCCTAGAGGTCATAATTGTCAAATTTTCGCTAATATGGTGATAATTATATGCACATTTTCGGGTTTCCGTTTGTAAACACATTTGTTGGAAATATCACTACAAATCGCCAAAGCAACTGTATTTCGAGTAAAATATATGAAAATATTGATCCCAATGTAAGCTACAAATATTTGGAGGTTTTTAGGCGAGATTTTTGGAAGGCTTTGCGTATTTTTGCTTCTCTAACATTCAATTTAAAAAGTACAAGTTCTGCAATAAATATCTTGGCTTATAGGAAAGCTTTTGAAATGAACTAAAGTTATACAAATAGGTAAATGTTTTTTCTTTAAGATAATACAATTTCTAGTTGAATTGATAAAACACTTCCAGATAAAACCGAAATTATCTGTGTGCGCCGTTTACGACCGGACAGCAATGAGTTTAGTGGTCTCATATTTATTAAAATGGGTGAAGTATTCGCAGAGTAATCACAAGTTTAAATGAGCTTACCACTTTGAAATATCCTCTGATCGGACGTCTAACTGAGAGGATCCCTTAAACATCGAGAATACTTCATTAACAAGTGCCGCATTCTGTCCTGTTTGAGAAGGTACAAGAACTTCATCTTGGGTATTGGTTACTCTTTGCTCCGTTGGAAGTTCCATTCTGTTGTATGAGGACAACACTTGTAGTTGGTGTGATGAAAGGATGCAGATTGTCCGTTGGATGTTGTGCTTTTGTATTTGAGACGGACCACATTAGATATCAGCGCAAAATTGACACATTCATGGGATTCGAACCCATGAACTCCTAAAAAGGAGTATCCGCAAAATGTGTTCTTTGTGTGGCCAGGAAAAAGAGAGAGCTACAGGGCTTCTCCCAAACCGACTGGCAGACAATACGAAACGTAGAGGACAAGACAGTACAACACAACACAACACAAAACACACAACCGACGACACAACATCCAACAACCCACAACCCACTAACTCTGTAGCTGAAACGACAAAAAATATGGTGAGTTGTTCCTAGAAAATGAAGCATCACAATTAGCATGAAGGCAATTGCTGGCTGGGGTTTAACTGACGGCATGGATATGGGTGGCTTCTTAGGGTTGGATACTGAAACTAAACTACGATCGTCTTTGTCTGAAAAACACAAAAAAAAATTATTAGTAGCTCCCTAGAAAACGAAAAGCAAAACACAGTTAGACAAGCAGTGAGCCGTGTTTCCAGATACGGGGACAGAGATTCTTAGCTAACAGCGGGGCCACGGGGTCTACTTCTATTTAAAAAATTAATTATACATACCTTGATCCTACCTAAAGAAAGAACTCACTTACCTGAGAAAAACGGTCGCAGACGGCTCTGTTTTATAGCCTGTAGGCTCTTGCATAATTCAGCAAAATTAAGACAACTTGATTGGTTATTTCTGTACACAAGTCAATTTGTCATTGGTCAATTTTTGTACTCCACGATTGGTTCAATAAAAACCAATCAGATTGGTTAATCTATATTCAAAATTTGATACCGTTTCTTTGATATTTGCAAGGTGATTGCACAACAAATGTTCGATTTCACACGTTTTGGAGCATATTCCGAGCCAATGTATCACAGTATGAGTGTATTTGTTCGATTATTTCTCTCATGAAGTTCACAAGAAATTATAGTTCAATCATTATTAAAAGGCTTTATTCCCCTACCAGCTTTAGAACCCCATCGAACAGGAAAGTCGGAATTTAAAAGGCAAGTAAATCTTTCAAACTGTTGTAGCACTTGAATTCTGTGGTACATTTAACTACTGAACGTTTCAGAATATTGTAGAATTGGGCATGGCATGGAATAATAGTAAATATAGCAAACTGACAAATTCGTAAATGTAGTAAATTTCAAGGCTAAATATTGCAAATTCCAGTGGAAATACGGCGTTTTACCGCCATGCATACATAGCTATTCACAGCTACGATATTCACGTGTTGTATATATTCAATATTACACATCAAAGCGGCCTAATTCTTTGGATATTGCCCAAATGCAAACGAAAGCCGGTTGCAGTGGTTTAGCTCACATATTCAGGAATATTTTGATATCTTTAGCGTCAAAATCAAGCCTTTAGAAGATTTTTGCCCATTTTTTATATAAACATACCTGATGATATGAATTATCGCATCACCGGCAATAATATTTCACAATAAAAAAATTTCGGGCCAAAAGCCGAAAATCTGACCTAGGTCCGATTCGAGCTTGCCTTAAGCACGTGATTAGCAATGATTATCGCTTAGAACTTATAAAATGCTCTTTCTTTGATTATTTTGCACATACTACACCAAGAATTACTCAGAATTAAAACAGAATGATAACATGTCAAATTCTAGACATTTTGAAGACAACAAAGACCAAAAAAGCGAAAAAATATGGAATTTCCAAAATATATCTTGCAATGGGTGAGTAATTTCAGATAACAAAGCAAGCTATTATTTTAATTCTTATTTTCACGTATAATACAAATGCAGGTTATAACTATATGCTGGTTGGAATATACTATTCAAAGAATCGTTTTAACCGCTATCGTTTACTGTATTCCGGGGTCTTTAGCCCAAATACTTGCTGAGATATTTAATGTTTTTCTTCTGTGCGACAATATTGTCAGGAGTAATAGCCTAATAGGGACCAGACGGGAATTAGATATTATAGTACTTGTATATAATAATTGTAGGAAAAAATATTCCCTGTGATATATCTTCATAGGAAAAAGCAAAACGGATTATTTCAACATTAAAAAACCAAGATTATCTGATGATATCTGGTGATGGCAGGCATTACAGCATGGTTCTTAGTGCCAACTACTTCGCAGGGCCACGTGTTATGCCTACACCATATTTTGCTGTACAGTTCCATCATTCATTTTACACTGATGTTATATAAAATTTTTTTTTATTCTCCCTTTCCTATTATGTAATTGCAGAACGAATATTCAATATATAGTGTACCACATAAAAACTCATTATGACAATGGCTATCGGACGTCTATTGCATCGGAGATACGACTTGTGGTAAGCCAAATTCAATGTTATTTCTTGCGATTTTTCTATGATGTCTTACATTGTTTTTTGTAAAGATTCTTCAATGTTTTCTCAGTCTGCGAGCTGACAACGTCAAGGCCTTGTGCAAGACAAAAGTGGAAAAGTCAAATTCACTTCGCATGTTAATTGTTCTGAAAGGAAAACGTTGGTTAATGATGATAGTGCAAGGCATGTCAGCTATTCTGCTTCCAAAATTCCTTTCTTCTAGTGTAATACATTCTCATTTTTTTTAGTTCTGCAGAAGATAAGACAACCGGGATTGTTTCACTGCCTTACAGCGAGGCGATGAATGTTATTCCTGTGTCTTACAACAGGTAAACTTCTATCATAATATCATCTGGCATTAAGTTTCGATTGAAGTTCAACTCTTCATTTTCTAGAAATTGGAATGGGAGGTGTTGGATGTTGTTCTGAGAAACTTCCGGAGGCACTGCAAGATAAAAACTTGATACATTCTCGAAAGCACTACTTACGTTCAATATGTACAGTGTTATCTAAAATGGTAAGGGATGTAAACTGTGCACTTTCACACCAAAATCATGAACTAAAAATTTACTTTGCATTCAGGTTTGAAATTATGATTTTCCCTGGATTATTCGTGTTCCTCATGATATGCGCCGACCTCATTTGTACGCTAGAATTTCCAGTACGGTTCTTATCATTCAGTTTTTGCATCTATCATAAATCTTACCATAACTAACCAAAACCATACCATACCATAACCATAACCATACCACATCAATCATATAATCATACATATAATCATACATATAATCAATCAACCATAACTAACCATAACCAAATCATACATACGATAACCATATCATACCAACGATAACCATATAACCAAAATTAATCACACCATACCATACCATGACCAACATACCATATAAACCAATCATACCAAAATATCACACCATACCATAGCATAACAAATTTATACCAATAATTATCATCATACTAATGATAATGGATATATTGAACATGTGCAGTAAACAGACTGGTACGACCACATTTATTGGGCAAGAGAAACAGGTAAGAACCCTCACTTATTTCAGCGGTTGTCGTCTCGCTTAAACGTGTTGATATTTCGTCAGTTTGTCGATGCGTACTTGGAAGATTGGTTGGTGCTCATCCACACGTAAGCGTAATCTGCTCACCATAGTGTTAGAAATGTCCTTAGGATGCAAGGTATGGCTACTTAAATTGTCTGGAATTTGAGACTGTTATGTAGCACTTGTAAAGAAGAAGTTGATAAGTAATGCACGTTAGAAGTTTATCACTTGGAGATATGAAATCGGCCTTGATAATGCTCAGTGAATTACAGAAAGTTTTCAATAAACTCCAGCAAATAACGTCCTCTGTGCGAGAACTACCTCACAAGAATTGGGTAATAATTCTACAATTTCTGTCCTAGCGCTCCCAACAACTGAAAAGTTTACTAAACTTCGCCAACGCCTCAAGATACCACTGTAGAATTTCTCTCTGGAGTTCTGAAGTTACGTAATTAAGAAATCTTTGAAATACAAGACCCCAAGAGAGCAGTGTATAAACACTCAATCGATCGACGAAAAGTGCTAACATCTTTAAAACGTTAAATAGCAGTCAAAGCTTCGGATAGTACAAAAACTTCACAGCGATCCATTGAAACAAGTCATGGAATAGTGCCTCACACAGCATCACGAGGTTGTTAACGCGATAACATCTCAAACTTTATATGGCTTGGTGAAATTGAATAAAAAATAAACGAACTGATATGTCACCTTAGATACCCAAACACGGTAACTCTTGCGAAAGTCATTCATCCTGGTTGTCAACTGTCCACGTGTAAGAAAACAATCTGCCATTGATACAAAATAAGTCCACAGTCATCTCATGGCCACGGAGATTGCTTCAAATTCAAATAGATAAAGAAGTGTGTTAAACTTATACAGCTAGGCAGTGTGTTACAAAACTGTCCATTCATGTTACATAATTGCTTAACAAGCCGTTTTCAATCATTTGTCCTTATATCCTTAGAGTCTAACAACGCAGATATATCTCAGATGCTGCAAACCCATACCCTTAGTCACTAATCCCCCCACCAAATCCATTCACTCCCAAACTCCCTTGAGAAATCAAAGGAAGACTCAAGCAACACACTAGTCAGAGATGAGGAAATCGTGGTGATATGAGGTCAAAATACATTCTTCTTATTGACCCAACCAAAAAGGTCGTATGTTGGTTTCGTATTTCTGCACTGTGTTCAGGGAAGATGACTATTTTGTGTTTATAGAACTGCAGTGGTTGAACGACTCCCACAATGGAGCGTCAAGAAGTTGGTTGCTTGGCAAGTGTTGATCACGGTTACAGTCAACAAGCAGGCAACTCGAACATGTCATGCGCATATTGTCGGCAGGAAAAGTGTTGTGTGAGATGATCACTGCAGAAGGGCACAGAGCCTGAGGTTTAAAAGTTGAGCTAAGAGAAACAAAAACCAGGCCTCAATAGTCAGGTAAGGAAAATCTTCAGTACATGTTTAAAGGCATACACTGTCTGCCCAGCGTATTCCATGCTTAAACAACAAAATATATTGGAAGAGCGACCAAGTTTAATACTCTAGTGAAAGCTCTTAGGAACGTATTGACATTCCATGATAACGACAGTAATATCGTGTGTGACGTTAAGATGAACCAGGGATATCAAACAATACAAATAGGCCCAGAGTTATTTCCGATAAAAACCTGTCGAAGTTGGTTCGTCATGCAATGCATGTAAAAAATGGTCAGTAACGGAGGTAATTAAATGTCCGGAGTGAATTGACGGTAACGAAGTTCTTTAAGATGCGTCAGTTATCACCAAAAACAGAAAAAACTACAGATACCTAGGCTAATTGGTACAAAGAAACGTCAGATCAAGAGGATCGAGCTAGAGCTCAGCGGTACCGGAACAATGTAGTCGCTAGACTAAGGAAAGACGCTCGTAATATAAAGATTTACAAAAAATATCCTTTGGTAATTCTATGAGTTGTAAAAACCTTACAATGTTCATCCTTCACTGATGAGCTCAGAATGTTTCGTTACACGTGGTCAATGCACGACCTTGCCCTGGAGGAGGAACCAATCCGGATATAAATGACTTTTATCTAAAGTACTCACGGAAGCTCAGTTGAAAATGAAGAAAGTCGGGCTGATGTTCACAGATTATGACGCGAAGTTGAATCTGGTTCATCGTTTCTCAACGAAACGGGCACTGATAAGACTTCACAGATAAGAACTCACAGTGGAAGCCAGTGCTCTTTCGCTGTAGCTGCCTAGCGGCACAGATGTCTCAACAGATGGTAGGAAATGACAACAGAGAGCGAACATGAAAAATTTATGAATAAAATTATTCCGAAAATAACAAAAAAGATCAACCTGGTTGGGTGACATCTAGAGTCTAATTTATCTTTCTCCAACTATGAGATTGATGTGAGCCTCATTTTTTTTCTGTCCATCTATTATTCTTGAAAACAAATACCATGAAACATGGTTCAAATATGAGACATTTTAAAGCACGATGTGTAGAAACTTGCAACGCTTAACAAAAATCCGTAACTGGTATTTCAATTGTGTTAAGCTCAATCTCGTTCTACTGCAGTTTCCGATAGCACAAATGAAAGGTAGGATACATTAATTGTAATTAAATTTAATCTAAATTGATGAAGTATCGTATACTTCAAAACCTTGAACACCACTTGCTGGTATTACTAAATGACGCCAGAAAACTCGAAACATTAATTTGCACTTAGCGAGTTCGAATTATGGAGTTTTTATTGCTGAGAGAAGAAGCACTGGCTGAAGCCGTTGCTAGATCATTCCTCATTTTTCATTTCAGTAATAATCAGTATATCACTCGCATATATTATGTATCTTCTCTGTAGGGCATGCAAGTAAGTGAAAGGAGTGAGCCGTTGAACCCGTTCTTACTTACGGTCACTTATTGAAAATTACTAGCTATACTATTACAAAAAGTGCTGAAAGACTTCTCTTTAGGCCTCGACTGAAAACCATTATTCCATTGCACTCTTTCATTCATCTCTATAAAAAAATCACTTATATTTTGAAACATCTATGACATGAAGAGAAAGTGCAACATTTGGAGAGAAAACTCACCAAGTGGAAAATTATCAAAGAAAGCCAAGTCAAACCTTCCCAACCTTAAATTTGCAACCCGTCACCAGAGTTCGATGGGAATTAAAACATTTGTGAAGTTTGCAAGTCGATTGTAAGCTACAAATATCACGAACATTTTTTTTAATTTGTTTTATTCTAATATCCATTCTACTTTACATATTCAGTATAAAGTTGTTTGTATGACAAGCAATTGCTTTGACTTACAGATGTGATTTACTACAATATTGAAAATGGCTTGATTGACGAAGGTGGACTTGGTGGAGTTGTTGAGGATTATGCCATTGCAATGGCGACATAATTGATGAAATCAATGGCGAAAAGAATTCTTTAGTCAACTAGAGTCGTGTTAGAGTACCATGTTTAGAAGGCGCTTGCGACGGACGACGAAAAACAGCGATTAAATTTGCAAAATATGGCTGAAATTGTGTTTAGTGGGGGTTAAGTGAAATGAAATATGTCGTATCGCAACAAAACATCGTTATTTTGGAAATTTATAATAAATATATTAAAAGCATTTTTTCATCATATGGCGAACATTTTAGAAAATAGAAAAAATTAGACTTTCCGGGTGAACAGTAATTTTATGCCTAATTAGCAGTTGACCTGGAATGGTAAACATAATTTGCTTGTAAAATAAAAACTGATGATAATTCACCCTCCAGTGACCACCCTAAAAGCAACCATTCTGAACCATATAAGCAATTCAGAAAGACTGTAGCTTTGATAATTCAGGATTTAGAGCTATGGCGGTTATGACCGCCATGGTCATTTTACCCGAAAACAATTGAGATAACCTGTTTTGCATGAAATGCACACAAACTCCTTACAGGGCCTTGACTAGTAAATATACCTGAGTTACACGGGCTGTTGATATCACAATTGTTTATCTCTTCACGCACTTGCAATAAATCACATCATTAGCAGGGGATGGGTTAACTTTGCAATTCCGACTTGACTTGATATTTCATATCAGAGAGATGTCGCTATTGGAGAGGTACATATTAAGACATGTTACATTTTCAATTACTGCTGCCATCTTCTTTTGATATAGTGAACGAGTAGATAAGTTATGGATTTTCTGATAACAGCACCGATTTCATGTATTGAAATGCAACGCTCAATACCCTACACACAACTAGTAGCGTAGTAAAATTCAAGATAAATGGTACGATAATTTATTCAGCTTTAGAGAGATTACATGTTCTGACGTTTTGGGTTCATTACGAGAGCTGTTTGGCACTGCTACTTTAAACGCAAGTCGAACGGGAATTTCTTTAATATTATTGAAAATATTCTATAGAAAAGATTAAGTTTAACTATATATAAGTAAAAGGTATAAAGATACATGCATTCCAATCATTTTCTTAGTTCATACGATGAATCAAACTAAACTTAAACATTAACATAAACACTAATCACACTACAAACATACATGCAAACAGATAAAGTTCAGTACCTGAAGGGTGGATCCCCGTAGGACTTTGTCTAGCACAACTATTGTAAATCAACCGTTCGTTCTATCTCGTACTTCTCCTGACGCTTAACTGATTAGCAGTCACTCGTACAGTATCCTTTTATTAACTTAATAACTAACATAACTAGATAATTTATTACATTAAAATTAGTTTGATTATGATGGAATGTTGTTGGCTATTCAAACCAAGAGCTAAATCCCAACAAGGCTACAGGACCCGATATTACCTCCTATTGCTTAACGAAAGATAGCAGAAGAAGTCTCTACTATGCTTAAGCTAGCCTCCTCCGCAAGCATATCTTATGTATAATATTAGGCATTATATTTCGCTTGGGTTAGCTGTGTCGGGGAAGGCGAGGAAAAAGTGGGAGAGATCAGCAATTTTTTTCTCGCTCCCGACAAAGCTAACCAAAGCCAATTATAAATGCCTAATATAAATACATAAGAGATGCCTGCGGAGGAGGCAAGCTTAATGCATTATACAATAAAGTAATCCGACATGGAGTGTGACCGTTGGACTGGAAACGGGATGAATGGATTTCAGTGCACAAAAAGGGCGATCGCCTTTCCAAAACCAATTAGAGCACCGGTTACCATACTGATAACCGTTGACAAAATTTCGAGCATCTTCTTTGAAAGCAATTGAGTGAACTGACGGAAAAGATCTTTGACAACTTTAATTGGTAAAATACGGAAATATAGCCATGCCAAATTGCCATATTTTGTATTTCGCGCGAAATTGAGTAACTAATTTAGTTACAAACTTCCAGCCGTAAGATTCCGGCTTTCTCTATCCTTGTTTTAACGATCCGGCTTTCCTCGTCCTTGTTTAAAGATCCCGGCTCTTCCCATTCTTGTTTTAAGATTCCGGCTTTTCCATTCCTTGATTTAAAGATTCCGGCTTTTCCCTTTCCTTGTTTTAAAGATTCTGGCTTTTCCTATTCCTTGTTTATCGTCCCCCGTTCCCTTCCTCGATTCCCCGTAACTGGTTTTAAGGCTAGTTTCCACTCAGGAAAAATCTCCTTTGGATCGGAATGGACAGTAAAATTCTTTTGTCGCTGAGTTCTCAGGCGGCGTTTACAAAAGAAACTTTTCCGTCCCCTCCGATCCAAAGGAGAATTTTCCTGAGTGGAAACTAGCCTTTAAAGATAGCCCTTTTCCGCCCCTCCCTTGCATATGAACTAACCGCTAATTAAAAATTTTTGCGCTGTCACATGACCAGCCTAACCAGGGTTTTCGCCGCAGCGTGGGTCGTGGAGCGTAGGTAGAATAGCCTGGCCTGCGAAGTTGGAATATGTCAATGTACACACACACCCGAATTACGAAAATTGCACTTGTCAGCAAATCGTCACAAAGGTTTAGTAAAATGTCACGTACCCTCAATATTCCATTATGAATAGGAAAGTTTACTTGAACGAGATCCGCATGTCGGTTATTTGATACAAAAATCAATTCATATGAAGAAACATTGGCGTTGAATTAAAATCGTATCATCATGCACATGGGATAGAAACTTCGTCATAATTATTAATCGTTTTTGGCTTCACCGAAAAAATAAGCCTGGAAAAATTTGGCATAAAACGATAGACAAAAACATGATTATCTTTAATTTAATTTCAAGATCAAAGAACGTTTTTGGATCAATATTTAAATATAAGTTACGCTTGTGTTCCTTACAACGGAAACAAGACCACGTGAATGAAACAGCTCACAAATTTTATAAATCTAGCAACATCTATTGTTTGCTTTACTTTAGTTTATTGAAAGGTTCCTGTTACTGTTTCAGGAAAGTAGCGGTAGTATATTTACTGTGTTTTAGGCAGAAAATGGTTGTTTATAACAATTGAGTCTCATCATAGGTAAGTGAAGTTTCCTTCTCTTACAACAACAATAGGGCCATTATGGGATACCAGATATGGATACTGCACATCGACAACTTTACAAAAGAAGGTAAGAGTTTCCAGCTTCCCGCCTGCTTCAGGGTAGCGCAGAAAGAAATAGGAATTTTTTCCCCTACCACGGTTAGAACCAATATTTTACAAATAACCTAGTGAAATGCCACTCTGACAACTTTATGATGGTCTGGGACTTTTATTGTTGTCTTCAGATTTCCTTCCTTGGTGTATATTTGAACTGCCGTATGATCGTTTGTTGGTATCATGATTTCATTCTGCTGGGAAATACTCAATGAAAATGCCTCACTTGAGTCGTTGTCAAATTTGTATTTCAATTGACACATCTTGTTACAAACATACACATCAGGCCTCTGTGTTGGATGATGATGATATCATCGTCTTTGCATATTGCGATTCTAACTACAGAAGATATTTTGTCCTCGAGCAAATCTAATTTGTCTTCTGCTTTTACATTGTAATTCTCGTTCAATATCGTCAACAGGAATCCTTCACCAGTATGTTTTTAGCACGTAAACATTGTTATTGATATCAACAGAAAGGGCCATTAAAATATTGCCTGTAAATTCAGGTAATTCAATCCGTTTAATTTTCCTTCCTCCTGGATAATCATAATTTCTCATAAGGCGGAGTACGAGGGAAAGTAAGAACACCCCCTGACTGTTCACAGCATATGGAGAAGCTCTTTTTTTCATGAAGGGTGTTCGTTTGGAGGATGAGGCAATTCCTCTTTATAGAATTTCTTGCTGAAATTTCGTGCCAGCTTATTATTGGATGAAAACTGCGAGTGGGAAGTTCAATCGTTGGCATGCAGGCGGACACTTCAAATGAACATTTATTACTGAATTTGCAAACATATTGAAACAACACATAGTTGATTAACATAACCGACAGACGTTCTCCACCCGTTGAGTTTTATTCAACAACGATTGACTCCATCGTTCAAAGACACTGAGAATATCTCTTGAATCAGTTGAATGGCTTGTAAGCTATGCAGCTTCTTCCAAAACGATAAACATTCGGTGATTGCGGTCTCAGGATAATCGAGATGTTCCACTATTTTTGAAACTATTCGTAGCTTCGCTGCAAAAAATTCGATCTTCGATACTAAATGCCTCATTCCAGAAAGCAGTGGTTGCTGCCTTGCGCGCTTCCTCGAATCTTTTCTCGCAGTTTCAACTCTCTGTCCGAGTTGATTTTAAGCTTTTTCCTGCTGGAGGAAGCTCTATTGCTTGGTTTAAGATACCAGACAGAATAACGCTCGAAAGTTCACCTGGTTCGTCCTGAGTTTCGCTCTCTTCTGCTAAAGATTTGATTTATCGAGAGAAACACTGAGTAACTCTATTCCTTCTAGAAAATTATAACTGGCGAGTGAAGTTGATCTAGAAAGGCCATCGATTTTAGACTTGATATCATATAACTCGCGTACGACAATCTTACGAATTTCGCCGTCTTTCAGTTTGTCTGCCGTCGAGGCTATGACCTTATTCCATAAAAACCAAGTGTTGAACTGAGTATACTTGTCACAATTAAAGTCGTATCGCGTTTCTTATTAACTGTACCCAAAAATTAAGGCTTTATTAAAAGCATCTGCTAAAAGGTGAGGAGGCAAAACATCATTTAGAACCGAAGCTTCTTGAAGCGATACGAAAGCGTGCGTCGTGGTTTGTCTAGAACGTCGTGGCCTTTAACCTCTGGCTTGGACCGATGGTAGAAATTTGGTGGAGGAGAATTCGAGATTTGTTGTGACACTTGAAGATAATCTTGTTTAGGTGCTGACGTAGATAAACCAGGTGATTCGTCATCTAACAGGGAAATAGTTGGAATGGATTCCTTGTTTTCTGCACTTCGAACTCCGGAGCGCAAGAGTACATCGTCGGTAGGAATGTAAGCCATGAATGCTGCGATGTGCATCTTTCGTTCGTCTGATGACATGCCTTTCCAATCGGCATATGTTTTACGAAACATGTGGTAAGCTGGTGCTAGGACGTAAGGACCGTCATCATATATGGCTTTGACAACATTGCTAAATAAACGGATACTGCATGCTTTCAAGGCATCTAGGCACTCTGAAAGTGTCGCGTCTCGATGACTACGACCCTCTGAATGCACGTGGGCGGATATTTCATCTTTTGACAAGACGTTTGCCACTCAATTGGATTTTGGCCGCACACTCCGTCAATGGAAGCTTGCTTTCGAACGTTTTAATCATTTTGTCCCTCATTTGCTTCTCTTTATGAGTTTCAAAATAATCCACGAACTGACTCGCGGGACGATTGCTGGTGTGTTCCTTTTCTATTTGAAGCCATTTTGATTTCAGTTGCAATAGCTTACGGTTGTAAATATGAGTACTTTCGCTTCCGTATCTCTTCTTTGCACGTGGCACCACCGAAAATATCACTCAGGATAATTTTTTTTGGATTGAAGGAAAATTTAACGACTGCAATTTTTATCTACATTGCTTGGGCATGCTCTTTGCCCAAAAGGTAAATGGTCTTTCCACTCGTTTCTTAAGAATCCCGCTAGAAAGTGCTTCGTCTTCATCTGTACCAAAAGCAAGGATGTTGGCAAGAGCCGGATTCCCTCTTTCACTGCTTGCCAAAAATATGCGAAATCCTGCGCTGATTGATTTCGATGGATCAGAAATGGTCCTGGAAACCAGGGATTCCTTAAACTCTCTCTTCCAATTACTGACATCTGCTTGTAGGTCGTTTGTGTCACGAGATGATTTGCAATGTTTAATGTAGTGTCACAAGCCAAAGGCGTAGTAAACCTGGGATTGCTGATGAATGCTTGATTCTTGTCAAGCAAATCTGGGTCCATTTCGTCAGCAGTGGGTCTTTGCTCAAGGAGTTTAAGGATAACTTCCTGAATTGATCGATACTAGATCTGGTTTTGTTCCCCATACAAATAACGGTAATTATACAGCTGCTTGGTATCCCGAATAGTGGTTGACTGTAATGGAGAATCAAGTTAATTCAGATACTCGATTTTCGTCTTCAATAACCCTTGGGGCACGAACATCTGTATGAACCGTTTCTTTCACTTCTTTGTTGAGAGAGTGCTCTCTTGAAATAAAGGATTTGGCGTGCGGACGTGTTGTATTCCATGCGCTGTTGCGACTACGAGGACGGCATTCCCGGTGTAAAATAGTAAGCATGATAATCGTGGAACATTTCAAAGTATATGACTCAAATTCTTTAGACGACTATAAGATTCATATATCTGCTATTAGCATAATAAATATGACATATCTTGTAAATTCCGTCTGATACATTTTCATCGTATTCTTATGCGTTGCTCTTTTCTAACTACAGCGTACAAGAGCTCCTTGCCTACGATCTGCCGAACCCAATTTCGAGCATCGCGGACGTCGCAGGTACCACCAACGATAATGCCATTGTCGTCTTTGTTCACCGAGACCTCTGTCCGTAACCTTAACTTCATAAAACCTAGTTTGCTATTTTCTCATAGTACCCAAGTGTTTCATAAGTTCGATATCAAACGGATGCTTTACTTTTGCAAGTTTTGGCCGACAACGAAGGTTGAGGTTGTAGAAATGCTTGTTGGCTTGATTTCTGCCTTTCGGTCTGCAGGAATATCCTTTTTAAACAGATCTGGAATATTTTTTAATGTCAGGGCTGGAATGACTGTAAATTGGAAGCCTTTTCACCCCTGTAATGGACAAGATTAGGCAAATCAATGTCAAATGAGTAAGACGTATTATCATTTTCACTGTCTCATGAGTTGACTGATTCGGGATCACTGGAAAATGTGATAATTTCTTCGCTGTTTCCTCTTTTTGTTGGAAAAAAGATTTCATCGTCCTCCGTGAGATCCACAGTTTAGTTCTCTCGCGCTTTTTCTTCTTTCGTCGTTTCCCGATAAATTAGTTTTCTTTGGACATCTAGAAAAGCGGGTCATTTTGTTATGTAAGTGCTCCTGTTCTGCTTTTTCTAGTCAGATGCCTTAAAACAGTTACGCATGCAGTTAAATATTAGTTTTGGATTGTCATCTTGATTACTGATGATTGACATTCTGCATGACCCTTACCATGACCAAAAGTTAGTAGATAATAATACCTTGTCACTTGAAGTACACTAGCTCACCGGCTGATAATATTTTCATATTGGTTCAACTCCATTCAATAATGTTACGTATTATGCTAGCCTCATCGAGTAATTGTATAAAGTATTATAGGAAAAATTAAACCTTGAAATAACCTATTGGAATAAACTGTCCAAAATTAAAGGCGTGTGCATGTGAATCTAGAATTCTCCATTACAATTTACATAAACAACGTGTCATATATTAAGGTAATGTTTCGCGAATATTTCACTCAATTTAAAATAAAACATTTGCTAAAAAAGGATTGGTGAGATTGAGGGGAATTCCCCTCCCGGTTCTCCCATTCCACTGTTCCCTGTTCCCCGGAAAAAGTCTTGTGCAGCCCTACTTCGATTACTGCTCGCCCCTGTGGGATACTTGTGGCAATCTGCTCAGAGATTTCAATTTAGTTGCAAAGAGTTCAGTTTCGTGCAGCGAGGGTTTAACAGTGCAAATTATGAACCTCTTGAAACTAGACGGTCTGGTGCTAAGTCAGTATTAATGTACAAGATACTTAATAACCATACTGCGCCCGCTCTCGGGAGTCTTTCGTGAGAAGAGAAATAGGATCCAAGGCCGAATCGAGAATACCTTAAAAAAGTTTCAAATATAGCCGCGCTATGCTTGGAATCGGCTCACAAACGAAGCAAAATCAGCTGAGTCGCTCGTTAGTTTAAATCAATTGTTGTTGCACACTGAAATGCGTCCTAGTTACCTGTGTGTGAAACCTATACTGTATTCTTATACTGTCTTAATAATTAAACACGCCCCGTGGAAACCAGCCTAGAGTTGATGGGGCTGGCATGTTCTTGCGATTTCCACGTTTTCATGCGATTTCCACTTCTGTTCGTGAGCTTTCGTTCGTGTTCATAATTTTTTGATTCCTGTTCACTCGTGTTCGTGATCTTTGGTTCGTGTTCATGATTTTTGACTCGTGTTCATTCGTGTTCATAATTTTTATTCGTGTTCACTCGTGTTCGTGATCTTTGGTTCGTGTTCATGATTTTTGACCCGTGTTCACTCGTGTTCATTCGTGTGATGATTTTTAACTGGTGTTCACAAGCGTTCATATTTCTTGAGTCGTATTCTGACTCGTGTCCACTGGTGTTCATTCGTGTTCACTCGCGTTCTGACTCGTGTGTTGTTTTGAACAGATCATGGCAAGAATCGAACCTACGCTTTTGCGATGCCGGTGAAATGCCCTTGCCATTGAGAACGTATATTGACTCATTTTCCATCCACTGTTCCTGGCTTGAATTTGAAGTGTGTATAATACCACTCGAAATTAAGACCTTTTAACCTATTTGATTCTTGATAATACAATCGCGTTCTTCCAACAGCTCCGTTTTAACCGTGTACTTAAGGGTAGACGGCTTGGTAAAGGGACAATAAAACCTGACACGAGTGGGTCATTTTGGTATGACCAAAGCTGGTTCAGGATACTTAGAACATATCATCGTGTCGTCATCATCATCTCTGCCTTTGTTTCCTTCACATGTTCACATCGTTTAAAAACTTCTTAATAAGAAACTTTCGCTTATCAACGGCACCTTCTATTGCTTCTTCTTGGTCAAAATCATCATTTGTAATAAACATATTTCTTATGTACCGGATCTTTCTTCAGTTGTCTCATCCACAAATGGCGCTTTAAATAGATATTTTCTAATTCTTCCTGGAGTCTAGCATGCATTGAAGTAAGCTTTCTTTTTAGCATAGTGCTCATCAAAACCACTGTTATAAGGCTTTCTTTCATTTCCTCGAATACGTGTTACTTCTATGTTATGCTCTTCTATTAACGGCATCCAGGGATCCAATTCTTCTTCACATTCTGAGTCCTTGTCGTCGAACTTCCAGATTGCTGAGTGGAAGTGGTCGAGACATCATCTTGGAAATCACTTTCTTGACTGTCCGAGTCTGTTTGAGACATGTTTTTCTTGTTCTCGTAGTAGGCAATACTCCCGTTCGGGTCTGCGCTGATTGTAACTGCGGCTGAAATATCTTCTGCAAAATTGGCAGCTCATCCCCTTAGCACTAGAAGTGTGTAAATGCCTTGTTATCGAGCAGCAACGCAGTTTATGAGCAGATGTCTGCTCATGTGTAGTTATGAGGATGTGCTAATCTGCTCAACGGTACTTTTCCTAGTCCAGTACATTCACACAAACTAAAATGTTAGCAATCCCTTATGTACTTTCTTCGTTCCCCTAGATAGAGGTTGTTCGTTTGCAGTGCTTAGGTAAACATTAAAGTTCTCTCCATCTCTTCTTGATAATAAATTCTCTCCATCGCGCGCTAATAAATTTTCCAGACACTCCTCCATATCGAATTCCTTTGGTTCTTTACTCTGTCGAGGTACACATATTCCTTTCTTACTCCACTTTAACCATCTCTTGCGTTCCTCTGTGCCCATATCGTGTACTTGGTCGAGATGATTTGCTAACCTTGCTAAATTTGTACTACCACAGCTAAACACAGGACAGCTCCTACGAGTGCGACGCATATTAGATGATTGCTCAACAAATTCCTAATAATAATTGGCTCATTTTTTCGTAAGTCAGGTATTTTATTAGGCCCGTTTGGGCCCTATATGGCCTTATATGGCACTATAGGCCCGATGGCCCGATTGCTGCATGACTAGGCGTCCTAACCCGGACAAGTCCGGGCTTTTCAATGCAAACTCTTGCTTACGGAAGAAAAAGTCAAACGATCTAAACAAGAAAACAGTGTAGTGCCCGGACAATATGTTTAAAATATTTGTAAAATTGTTCTACTTAATTACATTGTTACAAGCGTTAATACGTGTCTTAATTATGCTCAAGCATCGCGTTGTCCATAACACCAATATATATTTCGATTCGCTCTAAAAATGCACACATTTCGCATTCGCAATACCCCCCTTTTCCTCCCTTTGAGGAGTTGGGCCTGAAATATCTCATTGAGCGGATGAGCATCTGCTCATGAGCATTTATGAGCATGTGCTCATAGGCCCGTTTGGGACTTATGGCCTTATATGACCCTATTAGGCACGATGGCCTGATTGCTGACTGCATGGGCATCTTAACACCCGAATATGGACAAATATTCGATTAAACATTGGGGAATAAATGTTCCCTTAGAACATTCCTCTGCAACACTGCAAATCTATACGTCGTATACGTACACATCTTTTATTATAATACGAATATAACGCCCATACGATATGTGACCTTCCACGGGAAAACGTACGTTAACGATATTTCGTTGAAACGGCAAAACGAAAGGATAACGAACGGTAGTGAACGATCTGTAATAACGTTTCAACGAACCCAGAAAACGTTTTGACGAATTCAGCTAAAAAGTGAACGTTTAAAGTCGAGAATACGAACGGATAAATAAACGTTCAATCTGAAGCCGTTTGAACGATTTATGTTTATGAACGGTTTTAACGAATTTGTCTGAACGCCTGTTGCGCGTAAATTGACGCAAGATATATTGACTAATTATCTAATTAAAAGAATAGGAAATATTTCAAACAAGTAACATGTGTTGTTCCAACTATGTGTGTACATAAATAGCTATACCTTCATTTGAATGTTTAACTAAAATATTAGCTATACTACCTAAATCCCATTATTTATACTTATACATATATACATTGGCGTTTTGCATCAAAATTCGGGTTAATCGTTAGAAAGCCTTCAGTTATTAGTATATATTATCATCGTTATGTCAAATTAATGCATCATCTGCAACTATACCCATCAAAATATTCAGCGCGTGTTCATTTGCAACATCGTTACAGGTTTTGTAAATTTTCCACGAACAAACTCTATGTATGAGTGGTTAAAGACATATAAACAAAGACATACAGGCGATACAGCATGCATCCGTTTTATTAACACGGCTGTAAACCGACAGTAAACAAAAATTGCCGTCTCAGTTTGGTTGAGTTTCAGCTACTGGATACATACTTTATGTTAAACTAAACACAAGAGATTCCATGTACACTTTGTTTATACTCTTTGACGCGCAAACGATTAAATTAATTAGCGCAAGGATCAAGTTGTTTACCGATGATAACCAAACATTAATACAGAATATCGCATACGCAAAGTTCGTTTGTATGCGAACCAGCGTAGTAACGTGTGCTTGCATGCTGTCAAAACTTAGGTATAAATACTACATAAATATCCACACCATTTATACACATGAAATCCACATTTCAATTTCAGCAATGCATTGCGGTAATAAAATATTTAAAATATAGGCTTGGATATTACCTAGTGCACACAATATGTTCCGTGCAGCAACACCAGTAGCCTAGCTTTAGCCGCGGTCAAGCTTGTCGCGGAATGTCGCCTATACACAGTACTGTCAGTAGCAAGTCACTAGCAACTAAGGGCATCATTACCTTAAGAATATTTAAATTTGACAATAATCTATTTGTCGATTGCATGCACCATCGCTATATTTCTTCGCAAAGCTAAAGCTGCAATGTCGCTATTTCTGCCGCCATATTTTTCATATAGTTACATATTTGTGACCATACGATCACATATGCATGTGTATGATTTTAACCAGTATAACAAGTCGCTAATTAATACTTGTGATCTAACTAAATTGGTGGTCACTATATCATTCCCCCCATATATTCGACCATCTACATAGTTAACTGTGTAAAAATGCCTAAGCTAACTGCATGAGCCTAACAATAGTGACCTAAAGAAATAGAACGCATAAATTAGTGGGATAATTCGAAATCTTCATTTCAAACGACCGCGGCAATCCGCAATCCTAAAGGTCCGAAAATCCGCCCTGCAAAGCAACTTAATACTCAACCCCGGCAGCAAGACAAAAGTGCACATTATTTTACTAAAGCATATAGCAATAGCACACGGCCCATATAGAAACCGAGTTTTAAATCACAAAGAGTGCAAATAATTTTTTCTGCAAAGCTTATAGCAATGCTGCCGCCCAGAAACGACAATGCCAAATGCATGCACAGGGGAGTTATACTCACCATTTTAAGAAACACCCGATCCTTAACATCTTCGAGACATCTACTTGTGACACAATTGTGCCGCCTGCTTACAATAAAATAACTAATCAAGATTCCCCAGACAGATGATTAAGGCATGCATCAAAGCATCAATCCATTTTCTTGCGAAAACTTTTATATCATATAATATATATATTCAAGGTAGCATCTACCCACATATTTTGACAAATGTCAGAAAAGTTTGCAAACAATGTTGTTTCAATGTGAGTAAATGCATCCTATTAAATGTAACCACCAAGCTAACAACTACTCTAACCTCAGCCAAGCCATTTTAAAGGTCTGGCAACCTTCATGTCATGTTTATTCGGAATGATTGGATGATCGTGGCCCAACTCGATTCCACCGGCCATGGCAAGTAATCTAAAGGATATATGCAGTGCGCATTTATATCCGACTCCATTTACTCGCGTTAGCAATATACATAAAATGCAATTGAGAACGTCTGTTATACAATGCATGATCACTATAAAATCTACTTCGAATGCGTGTCATATTTCGATATATGCATGGATCAATAGAGAGCTACAGTTAGCCAGGCAAACACACTCAAGGAAAAAAAACTTTAAATCGAGCCAACCGTAATACGAATTCTGTTGATGATTTCATCGATAAGCCGATTTCAATGCTGGGAGGGAAATAATGCAAGCGCGCCTAATAAAGTATGCCCAGTCATGACTGCCTTATATAATAGCTAATGTTCGTATAGTCCTCATACCTTATATGCAGGGGTAAAACGCCTTGACTCTCCATATAGATGTTAATATCCAGCAAATATTTGGTTTAGTCTTCGCGAAATTACTGGTAAAGATCTTTACCCGCGCGCTCATATACGCATAAACAGTTGATAGGCGCCATTTCAAATTGTTCATTTTGCCGCTCTAGCTGGCAGGCTTCAAGGTGCAATGACCATGAATAATTGCAATTTAATATCCGGAATGTAATTTCCTAATAAAGGAGCCCAAATCAAAAATTAGTGAATATTTCCTGTTGCCCAAGCAGCTGATATGTTGTCCAAGCAAGATAATTCTAATGTTCGTTTCTGATGAAGTATGGCGAAAATATATATAAGCGAAATATCCGAAAGGTCAAACTTAAATGTTTGTACACGTTAGCTTGGCAACTTGCCCTTGGGCTTGGGCCAGTTGTGCGCAAGGCTGCACGCACTTGGTTAAAACATAGCGCTAAACTCAATCTCACAAAACACGGAATTGTAGACGGCGTCTTTGATGGTTTATCGTAGTTTAATATCAACAAAACTAAATGGTATAATATAGATCATAATTCTGTGTTATATTTCACACGGGCCACAGCTCTAATATGTTGACCAGATGATATTGTGCATTATCAAAGCCTATAGGCTAAATTCCTGAGCAATATTAAGATTCATTGTACGACACTCTTGTTTTTATTAATAAACAATGTCACACAATGAACATCATTGATATAGCTTCATTACTTCATACAGTCTATGATTGTACGATTGAGACTTTCCGCGTTCCACGTTCCGATTCGAGGAGCTAGTCGAGAGAAATCAAATCACAACCAAAAATAAGCTACATGCATGGGGAGTGAATTGTGCTGAAATGTGCATATAATATCAACATATATGAAGTAATTTTTTGTGAATAAGAGTCTAAATAAACATTTACAATGCATGAGTATATGCCATAAGTTATATTTAGCCAATTGATACCTTTCAACATGCCAGCAACAATCGAGCCAGAGGCTTAGATCTGGTGAGACAAATATACCCTTTAAGGAAATAAGACAATTGCAAGCGGGGCACTGCTCCAGTTTTAGACTAGATGCACGCGTCATATTAAATTGCTTGGATATCATGCAGTGGCATAACGAACAGAGGATGTGAGATAACTGGTACTGCGGGTCCCTTAATCGCTGTTTGTCATGATCACGTTTGCTCATAACTATGATGTCGTTACTATCTGGCCCCCAATAACTGGGGAACCTTATTTAGTTCTCGTCCTAACCCTACCGAACGCGCGTTAGGTCACGTATTTATCTCAAAATAGCTAGGGTATTCAATTGTGTATATAATTGCATGTCAGACTGCATTAAAGACAACGAGCTGAAATGCTGAACCGCATCTCGTCCTAGGATGCGGTCCTTATTGAATACATTTTAATCAGTAGCTGCTTCGGACGGAGGCCCTGCTATCAGATTATCAGATGTAAATAAATAGCTTAAATTATCGCACTTTGTAAATAAATTTACAAGTGCGATAATATAACACGCAAAATCCCTCAATTACTGATTTAAAATCTGGTTGTCTGTTTACATACATTACAGACTCCGACAATAGCAACTTAATAGCACCTTGCCAAGGCATATTATGGCTCGTAATGCTGTAAATATGCTTGCGACGTTGTTTGGCGCGCGGTGAACTTGGCTTTATGAAGCACAGAAGTAATAAAACACAAATCTAACCATCAGTGCATTACCGAAGCACAAAAACGATAAATTTAAAAGAAAGCTATAACGTGAAATTTCGCTAATGAAAAAGAGCACGCAAGCATAAACCAGAACATGAAGCGCAAAAAGCATTCGATTAGGCTAAAATGAAACCCCTATTCCTTTACAAGCCTCTACCAAGGAACTGAAACATTCTGGAGATTTCTGTGTAACACATCTGCGCTTTCTCCTAAAGTTGTAACATTGCAAATGTTAATCGAATGTTGAACCAAATCCAATGCGATGAACGAAATTCCGGCAAACGTTCAACGAACGGAAATCAAACCGTTGAACGCTTTGGACCAATTT
>NW_021163495.1:0-46443 GCF_004324835.1 Dendronephthya gigantea
ACAAGACCTTGTGGCCTAGTGGCGAAGACGATTTTCTCCCAAGAGTTAAATCGATAGTTCGAATCCTACCATAACCGTTTTTCATTATGAACTTCGTAAGAACGGTAAAATAGATCAAATAAACATAGCCGTTCACCCGAAGAACTTGTGGTCTTGTGGCAAAGACAATTTTCTCCCAAGTGTTAAATCGATGTTTCGAATCCCGCCAAAATAATTTTTTATGATGAACTTCGTGAAAGGATAAAGTAGACTAAATAACCAGGGTCATCCAGCACAAGACCTTGCGGTCTAGTGGCCAAGACAATGGTCTCCCAAGTGTTAAATCGATGTTTCGAATCCTGCCAAAAGCTTTCTTTTTTTATTATGAACTTCGTAAAAGGAGAAAGTAAACTAAATAACCATGTAGTCGAGTGGCGAGGAGGATGGTCTCCCAAGTGGTAAATCGATGGTTCGAATCCTACCATAACTGTTTTTCATTATGAACTTCGTGAAAGGAATAAAGTAAATTAAATAACCATGGCTGTTCAGCACAAGATCTTGCATTCTAGTGGCTAAGTCAATTGTCTCCCAAGTGTTAAATCGATGATTCGAATCCTACAATAACCTTTTTCATATGAACCTCGTGAAAAGGATAAAGCAAATTAAATAACCATAACCGCTCAGCAAAAGATCTTGCCGCCTACTAGCGAAGACAATCGTCTCCCAAGTAGTAAATCGATGGTTAGAATCCTGCCATGACTTTTTCATTATGAACTTCGTGAAAAGGATAAAGAAATTAAATAACCATAACCGCTCAGCAAAAGATCTTGCAGCCTACTGGCGAAGACAATCGTCTCCCAAGTAGTAAATCGATGGTTAGAATCATGCCATGACTTTTTCATTATGAACTTCGTGAAAAGAATAAAGTAAATTAAATAACCATCGCCGTTCAGCACAAGACCTTGCAGTCTAATGGCTAATACAACTGTCTTTTAAGTGGTAAATCGATGTTTCGAATCCTGCCAAAACCATTTTTTATTATGAACTTCGTAAAAGGGTAAAGTAAACTAAATAACCATGGTCATCCAGCACAAGAACTTGCAGTCTAGAGGCGAAGATGATGGTCTCCCAAGTCTTAAATCGATAATTCGAATCCTACCATAACCGTTTTCATTATGAACTTCGTTAAAAGGATAAAGTAAATTAAATAACCATAACCGTTCAGCACAAGATCTTGCTGTCTAGTGGCGAGGGCGATGGTCTCCTAAGTGGTAAATCGTTGGTTCTAATCCTACCATAACCGTTTTTCATTATGAACTTCGTGGAAAGGGTAAAGTAAACTAAATAACCATGGTCATCCAGCACAAGACCTTGCGGTCTAGAGGCGAAGACGATGGTCTCCCAAGTGTTAAATCGATGGTTCGAATCGTTTTCATTATGAACTTCGTAAAAGGATAAAGTAAACTAAATAACCATGGCCATCCAGCAAAAGATCTTGCAGTCTAGTGGCGAGGACAATGGTCTCAGAAGTGGTAAATCGATGGTTCGAATCCTACCATAACCATTTTTTATTATGAGCTTCGTGAAAGGATAAAGTAAACTAAATAACCATGGTCAACCAGCACAAGACCTTGCGGTCTAGAGGCGAAGACGATGGTCTCCCAAGCGTTAAATCGATGGTTCGAACCCTACCTTAACCTTTTCTCATTATGAACTTCGTGAAAACGATAAAGTAGATCAAATAAACATAGCCGTTCCTCCGAAGAACTTGTGGTCTAGTGGCTAAGAAAATTTTCCCCCAAGTGTTAAATCGATGTTTCCCAAGTGCAATGGTCTCCCAAGTGGTAAATCGTTGGTTCTAATCCTACCATAACCGTTTTTTCATTATGATCTTCGTGAAAACGATAAAGTAGATCAAATAAACATAGCTGTTCCCCGAAGAACTTGTGGTCTAGTGGCCAAGACAATTTTCTCCAAAGTTTTAAATCGATGTTTGGAATCCTGCCAAAACTATTTTTTATTGTGAACTTCGTAAAAGGATAAAGTAAACTAAATAACCATGGCCATCCAGCACAAGATCTTGCAGTCTAGTGGCGAGGACAATGGTCTCAGAAGTGGTAAATCGATGGTTCGAAACCTACCACAACCGTTTTTCATTATGAACTTCGTACAAAGGGTAAGGTAAACTAAATAACCATAGCCATCCAGCACAAGACCTTTTGGTCTAATGGCGAAGGCGATGGTCTCCCAACTGTTAAATCGATGGTTCGAATCCTACCATAATCTTTTTTCATTATGAATTTCGTGAAAGCGATAAAGTGGATCAAATAAACATAGCCGTTCACGCAAAGAACTCGTGGTCTGGTGGCTAAGACAATTTTCTCCCAAGTGCATGTTAAATCGATGTTTTGAATCCTGCCAAAACTATTTTTTATTATGAACTTCGTGAAAGGATAAAGCAGACTAAATAACCAGGGTCATCCAGCACAAGACCTTACGGTCTAGTGGCGAAGACGATGGTCTCCCAAGTGTTAAATCGATGGGACGAATCCTACCATAACCGTTTTTCATTATGAACTTCGTGAAAAGGATAAAGTAAATTAAATAACCATAACCGTGCAGCACAAGACCTTGTGGCCTAGTGGCGAAGACGAGTTTCTCCCAAGAGTTAAATCGATAGTTCGAATCCTACCATAACCGTTTTTCATTATGAACTTCGTAAGAACGGTAAAATAGATCAAATAAACATAGCCGTTCACCCGAAGAACTTGTGGTCTTGTGGCAAAGACAATTTTCTCCCAAGTGTTAAATCGATGTTTCGAATCCCGCCAAAATAATTTTTTATGATGAACTTCGTGAAAGGATAAAGTAGACTAAATAACCAGGGTCATCCAGCACAAGACCTTGCGGTCTAGTGGCCAAGACAATGGTCTCCCAAGTGTTAAATCGATGTTTCGAATCCTGCCAAAAGCTTTCTTTTTTTTATTATGAACTTCGTAAAAGGAGAAAGTAAACTAAATAACCATGTAGTCGAGTGGCGAGGAGGATGGTCTCCCAAGTGGTAAATCGATGGTTCGAATCCTACCATAACTGTTTTTCATTATGAACTTCGTAAAAGGAATAAAGTAAATTAAATAACCATGGCTGTTCAGCACAAGATCTTGCATTCTAGTGGCTAAGTCAATTGTCTCCCAAGTGTTAAATCGATGATTCGAATCCTACAATAACCTTTTTCATATGAACCTCGTGAAAAGGATAAAGCAAATTAAATAACCATAACCGCTCAGCAAAAGATCTTGCCGCCTACTGGCGAAGACAATCGTCTCCCAAGTAGTAAATCGATGGTTAGAATCCTGCCATGACTTTTTCATTATGAACTTCGTGAAAAGGATAAAGAAAATTAAATAACCATAACCGCTCAGCAAAAGATCTTGCAGCCTACTGGCGAAGACAATCGTCTCCCAAGTAGTAAATCGATGGTTAGAATCATGCCATGACTTTTTCATTATGAACTTCGTGAAAAGAATAAAGTAAATTAAATAACCATCGCCGTTCAGCACAAGACCTTGCAGTCTAATGGCTAATACAACTGTCTTTTAAGTGGTAAATCGATGTTTCGAATCCTGCCAAAACCATTTTTTATTATGAACTTCGTAAAAGGGTAAAGTAAACTAAATAACCATGGTCATCCAGCACAAGAACTTGCAGTCTAGAGGCGAAGATGATGGTCTCCCAAGTCTTAAATCGATAATTCGAATCCTACCATAACCGTTTTCATTATGAACTTCGTTAAAAGGATAAAGTAAATTAAATAACCATAACTGTTCAGCACAAGATCTTGCTGTCTAGTGGCGAGGGCGATGGTCTCCTAAGTGGTAAATCGTTGGTTCTAATCCTACCATAACCGTTTTTCATTATGAACTTCGTGGAAAGGGTAAAGTAAACTAAATAACCATGGTCATCCAGCACAAGACCTTGCGGTCTAGAGGCGAAGACGATGGTCTCCCAAGTGTTAAATCGATGGTTCGAATCGTTTTCATTATGAACTTCGTAAAAGGATAAAGTAAACTAAATAACCATGGCCATCCAGCAAAAGATCTTGCAGTCTAGTGGCGAGGACAATGGTCTCAGAAGTGGTAAATCGATGGTTCGAATCCTACCATAACCATTTTTTATTATGAGCTTCGTGAAAGGATAAAGTAAACTAAATAACCATGGTCAACCAGCACAAGACCTTGCGGTCTAGAGGCGAAGACGATGGTCTCCCAAGCGTTAAATCGATGGTTCGAACCCTACCTTAACCTTTTCTCATTATGAACTTCGTGAAAACGATAAAGTAGATCAAATAAACATAGCCGTTCCTCCGAAGAACTTGTGGTCTAGTGGCTAAGAAAATTTTCCCCCAAGTGTTAAATCGATGTTTCCCAAGTGCAATGGTCTCCCAAGTGGTAAATCGTTGGTTCTAATCCTACCATAACCGTTTTTCATTATGAACTTCGTGGAAAGGGTAAAGTAAACTAAATAACCATGGTCATCCAGCACAAATCCTTGCGGTCTAGAGGCGAAGACGATGGTCTCCCAAGTGTTAAATCGATGGTTCGAATCGTTTTCATTATGAACTTCGTAAAAGGATAAAGTAAACTAAATAACCATAGCCATCCAGCAAAAGATCTTGCAGTCTAGTCGCGAGGACAATGGTCTCAGAAGTGGTAAATCGATGGTTCGAATCCTACCATAACCATTTTTTTATTATGAGCTTCGTGAAAGGATAAAGTAAACTAAATAAGGCGAAGACGATGGTCTCCCAAGTGTTAAATCAATGGTTCGAATCCTACCTTAACCGTTTTCATTATGAACTTCGTTAAAAGGATAAAATAAATTAAATGACCATTACCGTTCAGCACAAGCTCTTGCTGTCTAGTGGCGAGGGAGATGGTCTCCCAAGTGGTAAATCGATGGTTCGAATCCTACCATAACCCTTTTTCATTATGAACTTCGTTAAAACAGTAAAGTAGATCAAATAAACATAGCCGTTCACCCAAAGAACTTGTGGTCAAGTGGCTAAGACAATTTTCTCCCAAGTGTTAAATCGATGTTTCGAATCCTGCCAAAACTATTTTTTATTATGAACTTCGTGAAAGGATAAGGTTGACTAAATAACCAGGGTCATTCAGCACAAGACCTTGCGGTCTAGTGGCGAAGACGATGGTCTCCCAAGTGTTAAATTGATGGGTCGAATCCTGCCAAAAGCTTTTTTTATTATGAACTTCGTAAAAGGATAAAGAAAACTAATAACCAAGGCCATCCAGCACAAGACCTTGTAGTCGAGTGGCGAGGAGGATGGTCTTCCAAGTGGTAAATCGATGGTGCGAATCCTACCATAACCGTTCTTCATTATGAACTTCGTGAAAAGGATAAAGTAAATTAAATAACCATAACCGTTCAGCACAAGACCTTGTGGTCTAGTGGCGAAAACAATGGTCTCCGATGTGTTAAATCGATGGTTCGAATCCTACCACAACCGTTTTTCATTATGAACTTTGTGAAAAGGATAAAGTAAATTAAATGACCATGGGCGTTCAGCTCCAGATCTTGTAGTCTATGTGATATATATATTGAATATTTAATTAGGCTGTAAGGTATAAATATGCATGCGTAATTAGCAGCGTTGTTGGCTTGCTGGATGATGCTGTAACATAGAATAAAACAGAGAATAAAACATTTTATGAAGACTAGATCAATCTGTATCAATCCGTATCAGAGACAAGGCATATACACTACAATTGGGCTCACTGAGGAGAAAGTCAGGGCTGTGGTGAATGCTACGGAGCCGAAAACAGCCTCTGAAGTTCGGAGTTTTATTGGCCTGGTAAATTTCTGTTGTCTGTTCATTCCAGATTTAGCTATAATGGCTGAACCCCTGCGGAAGTTAACCAGGACAACTACACCTTTGTTTGTGGAAATGAACAGAATAAGGTGTTTCAAGAGCTTAAGAATACGATGTCTACCGCTGATTCATTGGCTTTTTTGATAAAGATGCAGAAACGTCGATAATCTCAGATGCTAGTCCTGTTGGTCTTGGTGCAGTGCTTGTGCAAAAGCAACAAAATGTAATGAAGGTTGTGGCATATGCTAGTAGATTTCTTTCTGACATGGAAAGGCGGTATTCTCAGACGCAGAAAGAAGCATTAAGTATAGTATGGGCTTGTGAGCGTTTTCATGCGTATTTGTTCGGGATTCACTTTGAGGTTTTGACAGACCATAAACCATTAGAAGTGATTTATTCCAAAACCCATAGGCCCTCTGCACGAGTCGAAAGGTGGGTTCTGAGATTTCAGAATTATGATTTTACTGTTAAGTATCTTCCAGGTCCAGAAAACATCGCAGACACGTTGTCTCGGAAACAGTTGTTGAAGAAATCGAGTCCAGCGGTCGTGACTTTGAAGTTTCGCGTCAAAACGGATAGCTATCGCCTAAACCAAGAGGCAGTGTTGGCCTCCTAAACGTTTTGGTGATTATTTACTATATAAGTAATTCGTAGTACTTTATGATACCTTATAGTACTATATATATATATATATATATATATATATATATATATATATATATATATATATATATATATATATATATATATAATATATATATATATATATATATATATATATATATATATATATATATATATATATATATATATATATATATTTTATATATATATATATATATATATATATATAATATATATATATATATATATATATATATATATATATATATATATATTGAAGTTTTAGAAACAGTAGAATTAAGCAAACATTATTATGTATACAAAGTGCGAAAACCTATGGAAAAATCATTTAAAATCTGTTTCTAAAAAGTGTTTGCAACATTTCTTCCATAGCATGTTACTAGCCCTATTGGTGCCACTGGGTTATATGTAAATGTTAAATATGATACTGATTTAATGAATATTTCATGCGATGGAAAGAATAACTTGGGATCAGCAATTGGATCACGTTCCTTTGTTGAAAGCTTTGTTGCAGAAAAAGTAGCTAAATTGAAGAAGGAGCTAGAGCATCTGTCTGATATTGCCACGACACAACCACAGGCTGCGTATGCTGCATTCATTCATGGAATCAAGAGCAAATGGGTATACCTAACTAGGACGACCCCGAATATCGACCATTGATTAGTCCCTCTAGAAGAAGTTATAAGATGCAAGTTCCTACCTGCCATTACAGGGCAAAATGTATTCAGCGACGACCTTCGTAACTTAATGGCATTACCAGCACGTCTTGGTGGTTTAGGTGTTATTGTTCCCTCCCAAAAAGGTTCTGTCTACTACGAAGATTCTAAGTCAATTACAACACCACTTGTTAATGCTATTCTAGAACAGGCGAGAACATGTTCTACTGAAATTGCTGAAGCCCAAATTAATGCGAGAAATCACCTACGCAATTCACGAAGACAGCAAAAGAAACTCGATGCAAATGAGATAGTCGGTAAATTATCTCCAGATTTACAGAGATCTATAGAAATAGCATCTGAGAAAGGAGCCTCAACATGGCTTACCACGCTTCCGCTGTCTGAGTATGGCTTCACTCTTCATAAAGGTGCTTTTCGTGATGCTTTATGTCTCAGATACGGATGGCTTCCTCAACAACTCCCTTCTCGTTGCGTCTGTGATCAGAAACTTACCCTAGAACATGCTCTAAGCTGTTCACGGGGTGGATTTCCGTCAATTCGGCACAATGAGTTACGAGACATCACCGCCGAACTCTTGACTGAGGTATGTCATGGAGTTGGTACTGAGCCAAGCCTACAACCTATAACCAATGAAGTGTTTTCGTATAGAACAGCCAATAAAGAGGATGGTGCTCGACTTGACATCGTAGCTGAAAGTTTTTGGGGAGGTGATCGGCAACGTGCATTTTTTGATGTTAGGGTTTTTAATCCCTTGGCACCGAGCTATCGTAATACCTCTCTCTCCCAATGCTATCGCAGAAATGAGCTTGAGAAAAGAAGAGCATATGATGAACGAATCCGTGAAGTAGAACATGGGTCTTTCTCCCCTCTTGTATTCTCAACAGCGGGTGGTATGGGCTCCACTGCAAACGTAGTTTATAAGAGAATTGCATCTTAATCGCTGATAAACATGATAAAGCGTATAGTAAGACAATCAACTGGATGAGATGTAGACTCAGTTTTTCGCTGTTACGATCAGCAATTATGTGCTTGCGTGGGGCTAGATCTTCTTTACATCGACCAATCTCCTCCTTTGGAGGAGAGATCGATCTAGCATTAGTGGAAGGACGGTGTACATATTGAGAAACTCTACAATAAACGTCTTACTGTATGAGCATTAAATATTGTATATAATTCTCTTTACCTTAGATTTATGCGAACATTTTTTTTTTTTTATTTTTTTAAAGACTTAACTAGAAAGTGCATGGGTCATTTAGAACATTGTATCTATGGAATATATTAATTTTTAGTCTAGGTTTTTAGCATTATTTTATATAATATGTATTTTTAAGATATGTAAATAGTATATGAAATTAATTAATCAAACATATACTCTATAGATATGTAAATATAATCTATTACAATGTAATTAAAAAAAACAACTTATCTCCAATATTAAACATCACAACGAGTAAATCCTCTTGGCATAAATTTTAAGTTCCAAAAACAACATGGTATGTGCAGTTGCAAGCAAACTGCGTGTTTGCACCGACTATAACCATCATGTGAATGATTGTACAGTATAATATAAAACAAAATATTTACGAAGGAAATAAGAAATTTATGTGATGTGATTTTATAAATAGACTATTAAGGCAAGGTGTTCCCCCAAGGGGATACGCCTTGTCGACGATAATTAAAGATCTTATATTATGGGCTTTGCGTCCTATCTAAAAGACCGACAGGTAATGGATGGCACGCAATATGGGAAAGGTGGTCAATGGCCAGCAGCAAATCGAAAACTAACAAAGACCGAATACCCAAACCATAAACGGTCAGTTTAAGCGTGACATCGCGAAAGACAGATCTCCTTTAAAGTTGAAAGGTATTTACAGAAGTGTTCTACTTGTTTTTCTATATAATTATATATTGATATACATATAGATAGTAGCTACGAATACACAATGGTACCCCCAAAAGTTTTGGTCCTGGGACACTCATTTGTTCGTCGTCTACAGTGCGACCTGAAACATAAACGGGATATTCGCATGTGCCCAACCTTTAAACTCAAGGGCACAGCGAGAGTTTCTCTACATGGTATAGGGGGTAGAACAGTGAAGAAGATTCGCAAATTTGATTTAGGCGTAGTTTCTCGGTGTGCCCCAGATATTGTTATTCTGGAGATAGGCACGAACGATTTGTCCTCCTTAAGGCCCGAAACAGTCGGGTCACGCATTGACGACTTGGTTGCTTTATTGCTGGATCAATATCACGTAAAATTGGTATGCGCATGCATGATTTCCCCCCGAAAGAACAACCCTCTTTTTGAAAAGCAGCGTTTAATGCTGAACAATTATCTACAGGTAGTTTTAGAGAAGGTCCCGAGAGTGTTTTTATGGACACACCATGGCTTTATACGACCTTCCGTGACGCCATTTCTACCTGACGGGGTCCATTTTAATCGAATCGGGCAATATAAATTATACCGAAGTTATCGGGGGGCCATTCTTCAAGCAATTAAAATGTTATAAATTCTCTATCTATATATATATATATATATATATATATATATATATATATATATATATATATATATATATATATATATATATATATACTGTCGTTGTCAAAAAGGTTGTCCTGAGCAAGTATATGTATATATCGATCACGTGACATTATTATGCATCAACACGCGTGGAATTGTACAAGCGTGTTAATTGCGAGTTCGAGTATAGCAAGGTGAACGATTAAAAAATGCCAAGACCATATTCGGATGATTTAAGGTGGAGAATGGTTTATCAACGACTGTTCTACGAAAGAATCATCGACGAAATTGCAGCACAGCTATTTGCTTGTTCAAAAACCGTCTATCGTACTCTCAACACCTTTTGGAACACGGGATGTGAAGCCTTGCCGTATGGGTCGCCCAACAGCGAGCGTATCTTTATTCCCACACGAAGAATATATTATCATGAACTGTTTACTGCGAACGCCGCAAATATAGTTGAATGAGATAGCAAGCTATATGTAAACCTCTTCAATAGGATTTAAATCAGGACTGTCGTACACTCGTTCTACAACTTCTTGTACATTATGTGTTGGGTGGTTATCTGTTAAACAATATGCATATTACTAGTTTTAGCAGTTGCATCTTTGTGCATCAACAAGTTTTGTTTAAACAGATATTAATAGATCAAAACATGATCACAAATTCAGTCATCCCTTGAGACATATGTTAGAACAGCGAATTTGCAATAATTATATTCAAATCTCAACCATAACGAGAACGGATCGCGGGTTTTCCCCATCAAATCGATTCATAGCTGATAAAAGCTGTTCATCAAGAAAATAGATAAAGGAGCGTGTTTCAAATCTTTCTTCAGGATTCTTTAACAACAGTTCGCAAGAAGTCCATCACACGATACTGCCGAAATAATGGAATAGCGAGGTGTCCACCGTGCATAGCTATAGTCGCTCACAACAGGCGGTATCTCACGAGCACTATATCCATATTGCCGAGCAAGTCGTTTATCTTTAAAACGTAGAACAAAATAAAAAAAGATCTACTAGTTTGTGCAATCCAGTTACAGTAAGGTATTATTTAGTACACACAATGCCTGTTTCATCGAGAAAAATGAGCAGGTTTGGGTCAAAAGGCTGATTTTCGGCCATGAATTGTAGCCCAATATCGTTTCTTCGCTGAAGGGCAATTCTCTGTATCTGAAGAAGAAAATGTGCTTGAAGAGTTGATAAAGAACAACTACAATCTTGTAATAAATTGGAAAAAGGTGGAATGGCTTGCGTCTTATTAATATAGTTATATGATTTCCAGTATGCGGTATTAAGTATATCTTCCAACTAAAATAATGTCATAATGTTCGTACCTTTTTGCGTGTTATTCCAAGCCTATAGAGAGCTCGGCACAGTGTCTCCGGGCCAAATGCAGAGCCAGTAGCATTAATGATATAGCTTGCTATCTCATTCAACTGTATTTGCGGCGTTCGCAATAAACAGTCCATGATAATATATTCTTTGTGTGGGAATAAAGATACCCTCGCTGTTGGACGACCCATACGGCAAGGCTTTACATCACCCGTGTTCCAAAAGGTGCTGAGAGTACGATAGACGGTTTTTGAACAAGCAAATAGCTGTGCTGCAATTTCGTCGATGATTCTTTCGTAGAACAGTCGTTGATAAACCATTCTCCACCTTAAATCATCCGAATATGGTCTTGGCATTTTCTAATCGTTCACCTTGCTATACTCGAACTCGCAATTAACACGCTTGTACAATCCCACGCGTGTTGATGCATAATAATGTCACGTGATCGATATATACATATACTTGCTCAGGACAACCTTTTTGACAACGACAGTATATATTATATATATATATATAATATATATATATATATATATATATAATTATATATAAATATATAATATATATATATATATATATATATATATAATATATATATATATATATATATATATTATATATATATATATATATATAATATATATATATATAATATATATATATATATATATATATAACAAGCTGTTGTACATTACATTATTTTTTATAATATAACCTTGACATTTGACAAACTTTACTCGTGATTACTTCTTAAATACCGCTTTAGCGCCTTTATCTATTATATCTTTATCTTTTATCTATATGAGAGTTCTCACACTGTTTGTGAGTTTTGTTGGCCATATGATGAACGGTGCAGCGATCTTCTGATCTGCCATGTTCATCCTGCTGACGTTTGATTTTGTCTTTATCTCTCATCTATATGAGAGGTCTCACACTTTTTGTGAGTTTTTTGTTGGCCATAGGGTGAATGGTGCGGCGATCTTCGGATCTGCCATGTTCATCCTGCTGACGTTTGATTTTGTCTTTATCTCTCATCTGTATGAGAGTTCTCACACTTTTTGTGAGTTTTGTTGGCCACAGGGTGAACGGTGCGGCGTCTTCGGATCTGCCATGTTCATCCTGCTGACGTTTGATTTTCTAATCATCTTTCACAAGTTCCAATTTTCAATTACGACAAATAACGGACGAATCCTCACTATTGAATGTTCGCCATTACGGGGGATAGTTTTATTTCTCGCACAACGACAAAATTTGGGTGCGGTTGCTTTACTATCTAAAAACTCATTACGCCATAAGTATCTATTTCTGCTTTTAAAGTTTTATTTCTTAGAATGCCACCCGTACGTCGTTCTAAGCGTGTCGCCGCTCCATCAGCCGTTTTTGCGAGAGTCTGTTCAGAACCAATCAACAACATCTCGTCGAACTCGAAGTTCGTCCAATGCTGTATCTGTTGGTGCCGCCCCGTCAACGTCAACTGTGCCCGTGAGTCAAGTGACTTTGCCCTCTCTTTCGAGTGAGCTTATCTCAACGCTGGTGTCTTCGGTTACGAGGCAGTCACGCAAAAGCTAGCTGGTTTCTTACCAACCTCTGCGTCTTCCACATCCACAATGGCGTCTGCCCCAACGGATTCTACCTCCGGTATCGAAATCTCAAACCAGGGTCCCAATGCAGATTCTCTGGTCAACGACGCGCTCACGTCATACAAGAAAACCTTACAGGTCAGACCACTCCTTTTTCTCTTCAATGTTCAAGTGCCTCGGGTCCACGGGAATCGTTCCACTCTGCCGCTTTGCCTCTTGATTCGCGGATTCCGGATAAAATAAAGCTTAAAATATGGAATGAGGAGTTTGTCGATATAAGTACTTTGTCAGGTGGCCCAGACGCGGCCGCTAAATACGAGATTAGTGTACGTTCCTCTGACAACGGTCAACCTGCTTCTCTTCTCCTTGAGCCGACTGCGAAATCCAAAAGGGTCAAAACTATTAGCGATTGGCTTCGTTCGTTTCATATTTTTGTTTCCATTTATACACAACGGTACCCCCATGAGTCCCCCGCGCTCATGAAATATTGTCAAATCATCCAGGATTTGGCCAATAGGGGTCATAATTGGTTTTACTACGATGAGAATTTTCGATTTTTGCGCCAAACACAGGCCACGCGCGTTCCCAGGGCGACTGTTCACTGGGAGTTATGGTTGAAATGTCAATATCCCACTACTTCTAAGCCGAACACGCAAGGCAGCAATCATACGCGCCACCCTTCAAAAGTGTCTGTTCCTCGGGGATATTGTTTTAAGTTTATCGCGGAACGTTTTGTGCCGGTTGTGATTTCAAGCACATTTGTTTTAAATGCAACGGATCGCACCGTGCCGTGAATTGTAATTTTCGTGCCAACAACAGACCATCTCCCACTGATCGATCGCCTAGGCCTATTTCAACAACGTCCGTTGGCAACACCCGTAAAACTTCATAATTTACAAATATTGTTAGAAGGTTATAATCCAAGTATTGTTGATACACTAATTTCCGGATTTACTTCGGGTTTTCGCATTCATTTCTCTGGCACAGAACAGTCGTTTGAAGCAATAAATTTACGGTCTGCTCTTGACAAACCAGAAGCGGTTGACCAAAAATTAACGAAAGAGTTAGAGGCATCTCGCCTTGCTGGGCCATTTAATTATCCGCCTTTTCCAAATTTTCGTGTTTCGCCTTTGGGCCTGGTTCCTAAAAAACAACCGGGTGATTTTCGCATGATTCATCATTTATCGTTTCCAAAGGGAGCATCGGTTAATGATGGTATACCCGATTTCGAAACATCTGTGCGGTACGCTATCGTTGACGACGCTATTCAACTTATTAAAAAAGCGGGCCGGGGTTGTTTCCTGGCGAAAACAGATATAAAAAATGCTTTTCGAATCATTCCTATCAGCCCAGCGGATTATCACCTCTTTGGCATAAAATGGCGGAGTTTGTATTATTACGACCGGGCAATGCCAATGGGTTGCTCCAGTTCGTGTCGCACTTTTGAGATTTTTAGTACGGCTATCGAATGGATCGCTAGGGAAAGGCTTAACATCGGCAAACTCCTTCATTTGCTCGACGACTTCCTGTTTGTTGCACCGGATTATTCTGCTTGTAAAACAAACTTACAAGTATTCATTGCTCTTTGTGATTTCATTGGCGTGCCTATAGCACCGGGAAAAACCATGGGTCCCTCAACAACCTTAACGTTCGCTGGGATTGAATTAGATACAATACAATTCCAGGCCCGATTGCCGATGGATAAAATCGAGAAATGTGTTCAATCTATCGCACGCTTTTTAATTCGTAAAAAGGTTACACTCAAAGAACTTCAGTCCTTAATTGGATTACTTAATTTCGCATGTTCCGTCATTATGCCAGGTCGCGCATTCCTGCGACGCTTAATTGATCTAACGCATGGCATTTCACACCCTCATTTCTTTATTCGCTTAACGCAAAGTGTGAAACATGATCTTCGTGTCTGGCAAACGGTTCTGTCGAATTTCAACGGCAAATCATTCTTTTTGCACAACCATTGGCGTAATAACTCCCATTTGAATTTATATACTGACGCTTCGGGTAGTATTGGTTTTGGGGCCCTGTTTGGTTGCGACTGGTGCTATGGCGCATGGCCAACTGACTGGCGGAGTTACAATATTGCCGTTCTAGAGCTATATCCGATTGTCCTCAGCCTGTGTTTATGGGGATCAAAAATGCGCAATCATTGTATTTTGTTTCTCACGGATAATGAAGCTTTGGTGTCTGTTATTAATAAGCAAACATCAAAGGATTCTTATATCATGACACTCGTTCGCCGGATGGTTTTAGTTTGTTTAGAATACAATATTTTATTCAAAGCAAAGCATATACCGGGTAAACAAAATGTCCTAGCTGATTGTTTGTCTCGTTTACAGCTCCAAAAATTTTCACAATTGGCGCCGGCCGACATGCATCGAGCTCCAACGCCTATTCCCTTTCACCTGCTGCCGGAAAATTGGCGACTATAGTTTCTCAATTAGCTCAAAGTAGCTTGCAACCTTCTTCAGTGCCGACTTATAAACGGGCATGGGCACTTTTTACGCAATTTCATGTGGCAATTTTTAATGAGGGATCGTTCACTTTGCCTTTGTCGCCCTCAGTCGTTGCGTTATTCATAGCGTACTTATTTGACCTCAAGTACGCCTCTTCAACAGTTAACACTTATGTATCTGCACTTGGTTATACTCATCGCATGTCCGATCTACCGGATCCAACGAGAGTTTTCTACGTAACGCAAATCTTAAAGGGGTATGGTAAGAAAGGCTTCCGCTTAGATAGTAGGTTGCCTATAACTTTACCAATTCTCAATCGTCTTATTGAGGCTGCGCCTCATATTGCTGGGTCACCGTACCAAATATGTCAATTCCGGGCAATGTGCTCTTTAGCATTTTTCGCGTTCCTGAGAATTGGAGAAATAACTAAGAAGTCAAATAACCAACCCCTTCAATTGCGAAAACTCTCCAAAATATCTCCCGATGATGGCCGGGTTGCAGGCATAAGGTTGACTTTCGAGGACTTCAAGCACAATTATAACAGTAGACCTTTTAGTTTGGAAATTTACAGGCAAACGGCATGCTGTCCTGTTCGCTTATTAGAGGAGTACATGATTTTGCGAGGTACCCAGCCCGGAGCTATTTTTCTATCACAACTGGGCATTCCAGTCTCGTGTGACGAGTTTGCCAATCTTCTGTGGACTCGATACTTCCAAATATAAGTCTCATTCATTTCGAATAGGCGCCGCTTCCCACGCAGCTGAACACGGGCACTCTGATGCCCAAATTCGAACTATGGGGCGTTGGAAATCGAACGCATTCCTCAAATATATACGTTTTTCTTCCCTATCAACATAGTTTGGATGAATTTTCGAGCGTAAAACGTGCGGGGAGTTTTCTGCTCGAGTTGTGCGGTTATTTTATTTCTTTCTCAGCTTGCACATGGTCAGCAAGGGCGATCGTTTGCATTCCGGGGGTGAAATAAAGTGCTTATAACAGGGTGATGGAGAAGCTTCTTCTGGGCGCGGTAATATTGTGACTCTGCTAAACTAATATCAGTTAAGTGTAGATTATCAGCAAGGGCGATAATCTATGCCTTTTAACGGGCTTTGTAAGTGCCTTTTTGCCCATGTTCGTTTATACGGTCGCGCAGACCGCTGATCCTGTATTAATGTATTACGAAACTTTCTGAAACTTTCTGCATGCATCCCTTTCCTTGGGGTGGGGTCAACTTGCTTTGCTTCGTTGTTTTGGCGGTAATTTGCCTCCACCCTTTTCTGCACTGTTATTTTCAGGGTGTTATTTTAACTCCAAAAACAGGGGTTACAATTTTTAATCGAAAATAATCCCTTTTTTGGGGTTAAAAATAACACCATTTTCGGTGTTAGAATTTAATCCCTGTTTTGGGGGTTAAAATAATCCTCATGTGGTGTTACTGTAACACCATTTAAGGAGTTAAATAAATTTAATTCCGTTTGAGGGGTTAAAAAACTTTATTTGAATCTCACCTTGCAAAATGGCCTTTTCCTTTCGCTGAATAGTACATGCTATCGCGTCAAAATCGTGTTCAAAATAATTTCTTTGCAATTGAAGATAAATAAATTAAAAATCTCTTTGTGTCGGTCGCATAGCAACGTCGATCCATGAATGCACATGTAAATACACAGATATACACAATATACAACTCACGCTTCACAACGCAATGATGGCAGGTTTAATATTTTCAGTTTGTTTTTGTTTTATTCGCAAAAAAAGATTTCCTTTAACGCCGTGTGTTAATGCGACAAATCAAGGCTTTATGAAAGGCGAAAGAAGGTCACAGATTGACCACTGAGGCACTGAAAGTCCGAAAACAGAACTACACTATAAAAACGTACGTATTTCTCAGGTGATTTCTGTTCACCTTTACGACTGTCTTTGTTTCCGAAAAATTTGCACGAGTTATTTCATAATATTAGCGTAGAAAGTTAAGTCTGGGTAGCGCACGAAATATTTTGCTTCGTTTAAAATGGCGAGGGGTTGCTGCATGCATGTATTTCTAGTTATATAATAGAACTTGAAATCGAGCTTGCAATATTTAGTACAGATGATTACAAGGTAAATTAGGTAATGAGGGTATTATAAGCAGTTTATATTGTCATTGTATAAACTTTATGGAGGAAATGGTGAAGTAAAACAATAAAATCCAGGCTATCCAGCCTTTATTTAAAGGCATTATCGTTGTTTTCTTTTATCAAAATTTTTTCCAAGTATTTAAAAATAAAGTTAGTTAATATCAGAATATACAGGGTGTCCCAAAAACCCCCCGAAAACTATTGAAATCACCCATAACAATGTAATTGTTAGAGTTTGAATGCCTAAGCACTCTGTTGGGACCCACAAGTGTGTAAATGTTTGCCATAAGCATTTTTATGCATGCATATAATGCAGTAAAATTTGCTCGTACGCGAAAATGATATTTATTAACAATATTTAAATGTGCATCTCAATTACCATGACCTTCGACATGCCCCACAAAGCATTGACACAAAGCATTTAGCATTTTACTGAGTTGCATTAAATCCCTATGGGCTATTAAAATTTGTGCACATTCAAATTTTAACAATGAGTGATTTCAATAGTTTTCTATTTTTTTGGGACACCCTGTATATATAACAATGTCAGAATAATGAATACATGTATATAAATTAACATGTTTGTAATGTGTTTAAATTGTTATCTTGCTGGCCATCTAACAATGGATAATAGGATTGATCATAAAACAATACTGGTATTTTTCTTTTAACATTAGACAAAAAGTGGCTAGCAATATACTCTATATTAAATGTCTCATTAAATGTTTTCCATTTCCTTTAGGAATTTATTGATGCTTACCCTTCTTTTGGCATCCTCATTATTTCCCAGAAGTTTGGCTTCAACAAAGGCAAAGAAATTCCTCCCTTTTCCAGGGTAGCTGATGTTAAATGCATAATATGATGCAATGAGGATTACCAAGCCATTAATGAGGTTAGTGTTAGGAATCTTGGTAATTTTTTCCCCTTCAGCTGCCAAGTACAAGGGTGTTATTGACCCATAATCTCCAGCACCAATCAGCATAGGGGAAACACTATTTCTAATTGCATCGTCAATTGACTCATCTTCCTATGCAAATGAAGAAAAGATAGAAAATCAGGACATTAATACATAATATAAAATTCTATAGGACAAGGTAGGTAATGTTTTGGCCTAAATTTCTTTGTTTATTTGCTCAAAAGATGGAATCACTTGAGTATTGTACATAACATTTTAATATAGCATTATTTGATGCGCAACTATTCCTCAAATCTTTATCAGATTGAACTATAAATGGAATTAAAACCATACCGAGCAAATTTTAATTACTGATTCTTCAATTGTCATTTTCTCTTTCAGCATGGCCTGCAATAGCATCACAGAACCATCCTCTTCAATATCTGAGGGTAAAAAATTAAAATACAGTATTACTCACAATATTACAAATCTATATATCAATTTGCAATTTCAAATACTTGCATGAAAATCCACTTCTTCACAGTGAATGAAGACTGTGTTTAGGTTAAATTAATGAAAGGGCCCGGAACTAAACAGGAATTTACATTACTCAGCTTCTAAAGCCGAGATTAAATTAACGAAGACCTATTTCAATCCTCAAATTCATTTCACGCTTTATCGAATTTCGGCTAAGTGGGGCCATGCATGCCTGGTTAATTCCTACTAGCTCTTAAGAATCCGGGATCCATTGTAATACTCTAAGACAGATAAATAATTTTGCGCTCCAGCGGCCTCGAGAAATGGAATCCCAGATTCGTGGCATGCACAAGTTTACACTTCTCCTTAGCATTTGGGATTCTCTTTGTCTGAGCTGAGGTCACTGGTGCACAAAATTATTTGGCTGTCGGAAAATAGTGCAATGGATCCCAGATAGACAAATTTAGCGATTGTACAAATTTAAGTTAAGGGACGAAAAAAAATTTATCGTCACAGTTGGAAAGAGTACGTCAAAATGAGTAAAACTGCGACGTTTGGTGTTGAAATCTTTTAAAATAAGGATATAAAAGCAATGCAAAGTTAATCACTTCCAGCTGCCATACAAAATATATAAAATGTGCAAACTTTGCATGGCTGTCAGATCCTTATTTTATATTATCTCAACACCAAATTTCGCAGTTTTACTTATTACATTGGCAGTATCGGGACGATGTGAACTTTATGTGACGCACAAGTACCATGCAGTGGCGATGATTGATATCGATAGATAATAAAGCCCAGGATATACGTCGTATTGGGTCACGTCGAGTTAATGCGATTCAAACAATAGTGACAACGAGATGATAAACTTCATTAAGCTTCATTGCCATCTCATGTATATATTGTTTGAATTGTATTAATTCGACGCGACCAAAATGCGACGTTTAACCTAGCCCTAGGTCATCTCGACATTATATTCGATGTGGCGTAAAATTTTTAGGCCTTCGGCTTAGGGCTGCGCCTCTTTCTACTTAAAAATTTTTCTAATGGCGCACATGTACGCACGTAAAAGTTAAAACCTTCCAAGTTAATGTTATGTAGTTAATTTTATGTCATCGAAAATACACTAAATCACCCTCAGAACCTAACCCTTTACAGAGGCGTAGCTCAAAGTTAATTTGAGGGTGTATATTCTTATATTTGTCTTATGCCTGACCAATTCTTTGTACGCTATTGTTCCTGTGGTATTTAAACATTAGCATATGAATCAGTATACAGTACATCCCCTAATTAAGCGGTCTAGCTACGGCTCTGACTATACAGGGTGTCCCAAAAAAAAGCAACCACTTAATAACATTAATACAGCTCTGAAGCGCAATATATAAGCACCTCTGGGAATTGAAATCTTCTCTTAATCCTTCATTTACAATGCTAAAAGTCATTTTAGCTGAACCCACTTAGTATTCATACATGTTCGCTTTCATTCAATAACAAAAGATTGGAGCCCATGGGAATTATTAAGGGTTGCGGATCCTTTATTCCTTGTATCATTTAATTGCATGCATGGTTTAAAATTTTACGTGAGTGCATGTATAAGTCAAAATTAAAACGCGCGGCAGCGAAAATTTGTCCGAAAATCTGAGCACCAGACTTACCAGACTTTTTCTCTTGCTCTTCTCCTATGAGCTGCTCCATTCTATTAATGGTTGACAATACTTTTTTGGATGATTTCTTGGAGTAGGCAAGGCTGATGACGTTGTTTACTAACGTTGTTTTGTAGGCTGCTGTCATCTTCCTGCATACCCCAGATTCTTCCACCCTTTCAAATTCTGCTTTTATCTAGATCAATGAAGTATAATTATTAAGCAGGTATGACGTTGCATATCGAATGTTTTAGTCGAAGTTGCAAGCTCCGAGGAACGCTAGACAGAAGTCCGAAAGAAGATATCAACTTTCGAAGACTGAATTGGTGAAGCTAGAAAATGTGTTTTTTAAGTGCATCAGTAATTAATCGCAGGGAATATCTTTGGGGAATACCATTGCATTGGAGTATCCATACATGCATGGAAGTCCTAAAACTTTACATACCTCGGATACCATCCTTAAAGCAGGATATTGTTCCAACAACACTGCTAAAGTTGTTGGACTTTTTAGGACGGTCTGTCTCCGCGACTGGTAGGTGGCGTCCATCAACTCCCTTATTAGGGCCATGTTTTTATTGCGGGATTTGGCCATTTCCTTTTTCAGTTGGTTTGCGTGTTCCCGTATGATTTCTTCATTTTCCGCATCACAATCAACCACAATATTTTTCTTTTTCTTAATAGGCGCACTTCTAGAGAGAGATTCTGAAGAAGACGACCCTGGTACCATATTCCTTTTGCGAATAAGCCGCCTCCTATTCTTGAATCGATTTTTGATCGATTGTTCCCAAGATGCCTATATATATAAACATTGCGAACGATTGGTAAGAATGTTAAAAGCTGCAGCATTATTTAGTCAATCATGCGTTGGTATGAGAATCAATGAGGAATTTAAAATTTGGGTATAGCTGTTTACTTTTTTCGCCAATATAGATCGAGTATGCTTCCTCTATGACGCAAGAAGGAAAGTATTACTGAACCTACCGTTCCACAACCAATCTTGTCAGCAAGAAAGGGTAGGTTGTTATGATTTTAAATGCGACGTATTCCCTTTCATGCTTCTTCGGGAACATAGTGTGGACTTTTATTAGGTCGCATATATCACGATTGAACTCGTCCCGAATTGAACCTGTCAAATTTTTACTTTCCAGTGCTTCGGCTACCCCAGGAGAAAATTAAAGTAATATTAAACAAAATGTTGAATCAAAAAGAATCACGTGAAGTCGGACTCACGATACGTATATATGAGATATGAAATGATATCAGTTTTTTATATCATCGTGTAATGCTTCTCACGAGTAAATTAAATTTTCTTAATATATATATACCATTGTGTGGCGGATCCATTTTTAAAAATACCGTAATTAGACTTCTCGCCATGGCGAATATTTCGCCATTTTGGGGCTATTTCTTAAAATTGTTACCATAGCGGCGATATGTTTCATCGTTAAAGTGTCTAATTAGAATACTATTGCCTTGGAAATGATTTTGACCCATATAGCTGCATTGTATCCAGGACACAATATCCGCATTTTCTGTGGAAATGATCTGATTTGTATAAATTGTATGTAATAGTCATTTGTATACCTTCTTTGGTAACTCAAAGGAAGAAAGCCACTTATTGTCGGGCGTAAAGTCTTCCATTGTGAAGGCGACAGGGGGCGAAGTGTCACTGGTTAGCGGCGAATTTTCATCAGTTGTTGTTAGAATCTTCGGTATCTCCGGCATTACTTCAGCATCGATGGTTATCTGCTGCATCTCGGAGAAGTCGCTTACCATTTGAATGACGACATCACTCCTCCGGTCGTCAGCCTGAAACTCCGGCGGTTGTGACTCGACTTCGGATGGTGTTACCGATGCCAACGCACGTAACGCTTTTTTAATTCGGACGATCTGGCCTCCTGTTATGTTGCAAGCTTTTAGAAGCTCGTCGCTCGTGTCCTGTAGAATGTCAACTGTGTCCAACTAAAAGTATAGCGATATATATAAGTGTATATGTCACTTCAAACACCCCCAAGTAAATTTCGGTAGAAGAAAGTAGTCTCGTTTTGGCGTAACTCCCAAAAAAGGCCTTTTCGAATAGCTTTTTTCGTAGTATGCAGTTTGATGCAACTCGTATTTATGTATCAGTTCATTAAACATATCAGATAACATTAAACCGAACAAAACAAAGTGGCCACTGCGAACAAAAGCGCGCATTTTAGTAAAGACAGATAAAGACTGCGTACTCTAGCTTACTTTGACTTGCAATGAAATGCGAATATGCAATGAAAATAAACTAGAGAATCACACAGGCATGCGTCATTTAATCCGGCATGAAATCACTTCTCTTGTACTGACATACATATATATTATTTATCTGAAGGCGCAATATGCGAGTTCCTATTGTTACGTATTAGTTACCAGTTTCCCACAAAAACTTTTGCCGTTACAATTTGAAATTTTCTAACTTTAGCGCTTTATTTCATTTTCTCCGCGAATACAAACTCAATTTAAATGTGATTACTACTTTCGTAATCTATGTTTCAACGGCGATTCTAATTATATGAATTCCAATTTTATGACATGGGTACTTTACACTGTGTTTCAATCAGTATCAGTGTTGTATTAAGACTATTATTGATATACTTTTAATGAAATGCCGTGACTGAAAATTTACTTGACCGATTGATAAAATCACGACAGATGATTCCCTGAATGTTGTTCTGAACGCATACTTGTCTTTGTGCGACATTTTGCCTGTTTTTTCCCTATACCTATACATAAATTGTCAAATTTGTCGCCATTGTCTAGCTTTTGCCCCAGTTCACTACACGCTCACTAGCATGACAGCTCACTTCTGAGGCTTGGAAACGCCATTTCCCGCATTCTGATACGAGCTTTTAAAAGTAATCGTTGGGTTACAAATCACAAAATTCTGTCATTATTACATTTATTTAGATCAACAAACAATACACTTGAAAATCTCTTTAGATTTACTGATTACTCGTTGCTTACCTAACTAAGCTTACCTCCTCGTATTCCGCTGGATTTAAGCATTTCATGAGAACGGTTTTAAGACCATTGGGGGGGCGACCGCCCCCCTTTGCCCCCCCCTTGTTACATTTCTAAAATTTTAGCATACCGGCATACGATAAAAGGTGTTTTCCTCGATGTATTTTTTTACACTCAATTACTGACATTTGATATAATTAACAACAGCCATACCTGAAAAGTGAAGGAATCTAATGCCTGTTATAGTTAAAACGAGAAATTTGACAGATTTTACCTAAAGCGAACCATTTCGCAACTCTAAATGCATTCTAATCATACGAGAGTCAATAAAAAGGCTCAACTGAAATTAGGCAGTAAACTTGGAACATTCCGCTATCTTGAATATCATACAATTGTGAGATGTTATGATTTGGATGACGTCACAACCAGAAAACAATTCAAATACATTTCATTTACGACGTTTTAAATTCTTTACCTGGTTGTGGGGTCATCTACATTAGATACAATTATGAGAAAGACGTATTAAGGAAATGCAATAAATTACTAAAGACATCGGTTATAACGCTTGAAAAGTTGTATTAGCGCTAGCCCCTGAGCTCAAACTCCAGTTACTGAAGGATGATAAAACGAATTTTTGGTCACTTCTGGTTAGAATTTATGATTGAATCTCACTTGCAAAAAGATTTTAACCATGGTCTCGTTTTTATGTTCTTCTCTCATATTATTACTGGGACAAGAGAAGGCATTTTGCGAGTTACGCGGAATCGAGGCTAGTCAGATTCCAACCAGCAAAAATTCGTCTTTACGTAACTTGCAAAAGGCTTCTTGTCTTTTTTCGAATAGATTTGGGGAAGTTACTCTCTTTGTACTGGATTTTCACCAAGCATTCAATAATATGATTATATAACATTTTCCAATGCGAAATTCCTCTCCAAAATTTATTTTACTGGACAATGGCATACGCACTCTACCAACCAAGAAGGACTAAGTTCATACCAATTACAAAGTGAGACGTGAAACATAAAATATCGTGAACATGTGTCCTGGTCTTGTAGCTATAGGTATAGGTACCACTAATTAAATCTTAATGAACATCAGGAAATGTACCAGACCCTGTTTTGGCACCACGCAGCACCTTAAACATGACCTACAGCATCGTGTTTGTTTGAAAACTCAAATTATATGGCTGAGGCGGGAAACATATAACCACGGAAAAATCAAGTTAAAAGCATTTTAATTACCTCATCAGACACCAGAATTTGTATGGTTTCGTCTTTGACACCTTTACTGGTTAATGCCTCTAACAATTGTTGTTCCATTGCGTGGAAAAATAAGCTTTTTGAACGGCTTTCAAAGTTTTAGATCTGCACTGTCGAAAAACAAGTGAGAAAGAAAGACGAAGACGCGCTTGTGGTAGATCACGTGACATGCAAATTTTTACCGAGGTACATAACCACAGGACTAATGTTTTTTTGATTAGCTAGACTATCATTAAGTGCCTATATCGACAACATTTGTTATATAGAAGTAAAAAAAGTTTATAATTAATGTTAGAAAAAATCCTTTCGCATAAGCTCTACTATGTGTCCTAAATATTTACAAAGAATTTTCCATATCCTGGTCTACCCTACCCATAGCACAGCCATAGGGAATTGTTTAAGGTCAAGTTCAACTTACGACGTCAAGGTCAAGATCACAGTGGTCACTGTGTTGTGGCTCCTCTGTGCTGTGGTCCAGGCAAAAACTCAAAAAGTTCAAGCAAAAGTTCAAACATGGTCTACCGTTGTAACTTGTGTGTCCAGCATACATCAGAAACTCTTCGTGGTTTGATATCACATCTCGGACGTGTTCACCAAAACGACCGCAGTTTCCATGTTCTATGCGGAATCGATGGATGTCCAAGGACATACAAAAATTTTCACACGTTGAAAAGCCACTTCGCTCAGAAGCATTCCGCTATCCTTGAGAGGGAAAGAGTTAGGGTACAGCAGGACGAACAACCCAACCATCCCGGAGATGATGAGGACAATAACAATGGCGGAGATGGCAACGATGGCGACGACGACGGCTTTAATTTTGAACTTGAGGTGGCCCAATGTAGGCGTTCAAATGTCCTCGGGCTCCTTAAGATCAAAGACGAAGCAAAGGTTCCTCAGACCGTGGTAGATTCGATGGTTTGTAGTACCACCCAGGTGGTTCAAAATAGTGTTGACGTTTTGTACTCCGGGGTACAAGAATGTCTGAAGAACGCTGGTTTGCAGCTTGAAGATATCCCTGGAGTTTCCGAACTCTTTGGCGAATCCAGCAGCATCCGAAGACCATTCGAGGAGTGCCTGAACGAAAACTCTCAGCTACAATACTACAAAAAAAATTTAGGAATGGTGGTAAGTGTGGTATTATCAAATATGCCTCATATCTCTGACATTTGTACAATACCTTTGTACATTAGCTAAAAATGTGCCTAAAATACCAGATTGATTTTAACCCCATTTTTCTCTTTCCTTAACATATTGTTTGCATGGCACTTTTCTGGATGAAAAACATTTAAGATGGTTTTAAAATGCATATCCTTAACATTATGAAACAGGAGCCTAAAAAGGTTGTCATGGGTCGCTACCACAAGAAAATCAGAAAGGGAAACAAACTTGTGGATGTTGAGAAAGAGGACAAGGCATATTACGTCCCAATTTTAAAGAGTATTCAACAGCTCTTAACAAATGATGCTGTTGTTGAAGAGGTTTAAATTTGTTTATCAATTTGTTGTTTTCTAATTTGATGCCATGCAAACAATAAAAATAAATATTTAGATTGACAACCCACACAACCGTAATGATGGCTTACTGGGGGACTACTGTGATGGTGAAGAATTTAAAACACATCCATTATTTAGCAGGGACAGGTACGTAAACCTTTAATGCACAGCATGCGTATCTGTCTCAAACTTAAGAAATGCAATATACTTGAACTGAGACATTTATTTTGATCATAGACATGCTCTTCAAATATTCCTATTTTTTGATGAGCTGGAAGTATGCAACCCCTTGGATCCCGAGCAAACACTCATAAAATTGGTAAGCTGTTTAGATGCATGGGCCTGTCTAAATTAACAGAATATTTTGTGCACTCAGTAATTTTTAGACATAAAATTTGGGATATTGATGGCTTTTTAAAAACATAATGCATAAATTGAACAATATGTAAATTTCCACAAGATATTTACACAATGTATTTACCTTTATAATAATTCAGGCAATTTCTACTACAACCTTGGGAACATTTCACCAGAGAAACGATCTAGTCTGAGTGCTATACAACTCATAGCCATCATCAACAGTCAGCATCTCAAGAAATATGGCATTGATGTCATCCTTGAACTCATCATGAAGGACATTAGCGACTTTAAGATTGGTGACTACGGACAACGAACAACGAGCGCGGACGGGAGAAAACCGGGTCGAGGTGTATTGCGCATGCTCATGACTAATCATGCTCGCGTAGTTCGTCGTGTTCCCGCTCGCAACGACGGGTTTCGAGGTTTTTTTCGTAGTCACGAGTACGTAGGTAAGTTTTCCTTTATAGTTTTATCTTTTTAGTTTAAACTGTGTTTCATTGAAACATATTGTCTAAAACAAAGTTCACCTGTGTCTAAGATTGATTTATATTATATTGACAGAAATTTTAACGCTACAAAAGCCTATAAGAAACATGGAAAAAAACAGGTAGATTGTTTTGGTCACCGTTTGTATGTTGTCTGTAGGTTCATAAGTTTTAATTTTCTGATGTTTTTTGGCAGCTGATGTCAAAAACTATTTCTTTTAAAAGTTATATTAGTATTAAAGTGTCCTTGAGGCGAGCTTGAGCTAAAAACAGAACATTTTATAAAGAAAATATAACTATAGTTGATAAATAAAACAATGTGTCTTTTTAAATGTTTTAGCGAAAAACCTGATGGACAAGGTGAACTTTTAAGCAATTGCACGTAAGTATATTAAAATACTAAATTTGATTTTTTGCAATAATGGATTGCTATTTAATTGCATGTGATTTTGTATTAATATATAATATATTGTATGCTAATATTATATAATTGATGCATGATATCTTATTATATATATACTTGTCAGATAAATGATATCATATATACCTATATTATATATATACTATGTGTCCAAAAATCTTTTAGCCAAACACTTCCCCTTCTTCCTGTATTTTTAAAACTGTTTCCATATTTTTGGATGCAGGATTATTTAAATTCTGAAATTTTTTATAGCAATAGATTGCCCATTTTTTTCATTTAACACAAATGTATTAACATAAAAGAACACATATGGAAGACAAGTTAAACAGGCTATAACTGAGTTATGATTCAACTGCAATTTATTTAAAGTTAGCACTAATTAACCCATTAGCCTGCAATGTGCCTAATGTGTCTTACTTTGGTCAGACTATTTTACACATCGTTGGTATAGTACTGCCAGAAAATGGGTTAATTATCAGGCCATTGTTATACATGATCTGATTTAATTAGGATTTACTCCACTTACTTCTAAATTTATTAATCCTTGCAAAATTACAACTATACCTTTGGTATTGAATGAGGCCTTTTTATATATATTTACCTAAATATCGCTTGGTTTTAGAGGACCCTTTCGCTGGAGCACTGAGAAGAATACTTTACTTCTGCGAGAAGTTTTTGTGTCTGAACCTTTTCTATATAAGGTTGGAAGCAAAGAGGCAGGGCAAAAATGGACATTGGTTGCTGATAATCTTAATTGTTTTGATTTGTTTTGTACCAATCCCCGAGATCAACGCAGTGTTCGAGATCAATTCAACAAGCTAATGGGAAACTATAAGAAAAAGAGATCTATGGAAGAAAAAGCTTCCGGTATTTCTTCAGACCCACCAACTGAAAATGAAGAAATATTGGAAGAGATTCTTGAGACGATGGAATCAACTCCAATAAAGAATTCAGTTGCTGACTCCAAAAATGAAGAAATAAAGAGAAAAGAAGCACTTGCTACCAGAGAAATTGCTATGACAACTTGGAAAAATGCAGCCAAACATGCTGAAGAGGAACAAGTGGAAGATGAAGATAGTGATGAAAATCTGGGAGAGCAGCCTAAACCTGCAAGAAAAAGAAAGAGAAGAAGTTGTGCTGACCCTATTCAGTATTTAGTCCAAAAAAATACAAGTGAAAATGAACTGAGGAAAGAAGAGTTGGAAATCAGAAGAAAAGAATTGCAACTTAATGCTGAACAACAGAAGCAGCAATTCCAGTTGCAACAACTGCAATTACAGCAGATGATGGAATCTCAAAAAAATACACAAAATTTATTTATTGCTGTGATTGAGAAACTTTCAAAGTAACATTAATAACATTGTGTTCTGTGAGTTAAAGTTAATTGTTAATGCTTTTCTTTTTGCCTGTTTTTAAAGGTAAAACTGACAAGATAATTTCCATATTTAGCAATTACATATTACCAGATGTATTATGAGAAAATAAAGAAGGTATACCTTGTTTATCATCATTTATCTGGGTGCTGGCTTGCTTGCCATATAAGCTATACATTTTCTCATAATTTATCTGGTGTCTTTTGCTTTATTTTAATATTCTGGAATGTGAGTTACATGTTTATTATAACACAATCCATCTGATTCAGACTGATTGGTTCATTTTTGATACCTCCTACATCAAGGATACCTAATGATTCCACCCTAAGTATGAATAAATGGATGGTGGATCAATTTGAAAATACTTGGAAGTAGTATTCCCATACAGACATGTCAAAATATTTCGCATCAATGCTGCAACTACATAAAATTTGCCAACTGCACTAAGTCGTAACTTTAAATTCTTCTTGAAATCAATGAATTTAAAACTATTCGAAACATCACCAAATAGCCATTCAACAGATACACGTAGGGAACTCATTGCTCGATTAAATGCTTTCATATCGTCTGTCAGTACTCGCACATCACCAACACGATATGGGGCCATTAATTGTGGTCTGAGCGGATAAGCTGGGTCTCCATACAAGCAAAGGAGTTGCCCCTCTGGATCATGGGCATATAGCTCGAGAGAACCAAGTAAGCCAGAATCTTTCAACATTCCAGCATCATGGCGACGACCCTCAACAGGACCAAATAGGTTGGCTATAAGACCATTTGGCAGAGCAACTGATTGAAATTTAAGGGCATGCACACGCTTATGTCCATTGTACACTACACGTTGCATCTTGCCAGGACTGCATATTTGACGGACTGTACCATCAACGAACCCAAAACAATTGCTTAATGGGCTACCTTGTTGTCTTATTGCATTTGAATATTGTTTAAGTGCTACAGGAGTTAAAAAACTTTGGTTCCATGATGTAAGGCGAAAACCATGAACATTATAAATCCAGTCGAGTACTGTATTGAAGATCATGCATAGCTCAGGCACTGGCCTTGCAAATGTGCTCATCATGTCAACATAACGACAAGGATATGCCAATCTGAAGCAAATGAAATACAAATATAAAAATTCAACTTATGAATACGACCATATTAATTTTGCAGGACAAGGGAGCTTCTGTATACATTAACATGACCTTGAGAAATGCAGTCTTATGCACGAAAGAGGAAAATAATTAAGTAGGGCCCTAATAGTTAACTTTCAATAATAAAATATATTTATAAAATTATATATCAACTACATTAACCACATTATAATTTTATAGAAATGTAAATTGTGTTTTAGATACATAAAAAATAATACAAAAATATGTGTTGCCCAACTCAATTAAATATTAGACAAAATATGAATACGAATATAATATAAATAATAATATTCAATATTATGTTTATACCTTTTTAACAATATGCATAACCCTTCAATGCCATCACAAATTGTTCCTTGGCGACACTTAAACGTCTCTGGAACTCGTAAAGCGTCTGCAAGAATAGGGATGTCGTCTTTCCTAACCCTAAACATGGCTTCAAACTCATTGAAATCGTACTCTTTCATCGAAAAATCATCAAATTCCCAGTAAGGGTAAGCACGATTTTTTGATTTATATGCATCGTAGAGAAGCACAAACTCTTCGTCATTTAACTGACCAGCGTCATAACCTAACACCAGAGCCGTCCTAACCTCTTGGAAGGACATCACAACAAACTTATAATTGTCCTCAGGTTGTATATAAAGAATTAAACAAAATATAAGTACGTATTCTCCCTTGTTCGTAGTCGAAATCTTAATTGCTAAAAATTTCCGACTTCGCGCGCTTTTTTAAGTAGTCGGCCCAGTCCGTCATATGTTCGGTCGCGCATAAAAACGCGTTGTCAGTAGTCCGTTGTCATGGAATCTTAAAGTCCTTATTAAACAGCTTGAGGAGGTAGCATATATGCTTCTGGGAACCTGCAATTATAATGAAGTTTGACAAGTATATATACTGATGCATAATGATATAATTTAGCTTATTTTATCTCTAAATTCATTAAGGATACTGGTTTTGAATTTGAAGTACACGGTGAAAAGAGGATCTTCAGGGGAACTATTGCATATGCCTCAGGAGATAACCTTGGATCTCAACTATTGGGGGGGTTTAAGGAAGGATCTCAAGCCCATCGGAAATGCAGAGAGTGCATGGGACTTGCAGAAAAAATTCAAACTAAGGTAAAGTTTAATTAATATAGACACCCACTGAAATTGGCAAATAGTTCATTTAACTTTTTTATAACTGAAACACCCTTCCCCCCTTATTCACAACCAAAACAATTATGGTGGGTTGAATAAACCTCCCAAAAATTAAATTCGCATGAAAACTCAACTTATGAAGCAAAATTTTACTTTATACAGTGTAAACTGCATATAAGCAAAATATTAACAGTGCTCATTAATAGTGCTCAATATATCTTTAATACCTAAATTTGTAGTTTCATGAATCAGAATTCACATTACGAACAAGGGATGGCTATGAAGTTCACTGCAGACATCTTACTCGTGCTGATTATTTCAGTACTGCATATGGCTTGAATAGGAGGTCTCCTTTGAACAACTCAAGGTATTACCATGTAGTAGGTGGACTACCTGCCGATGCCATGCATGATGTCCTAGAAGGAGTACTGCAATATCATACAAAAGAGCTACTGAAGTTCTGCATTCTGGAGCAGAAAACATTCACCTTGGATGAACTTAATAAGAGAATAACTTCCTTTGATTATGGGTAGGTAAAACAAATATATTGGTTTTACAATTATGCATGATTTCCACAGATCATGGTAAAAATCAAAATGTGTCTAAAGGTGTCTTGGAAGTTTTCTGATTGAGCACTAAGTGGTGGTTTACAACTTCTTCACAGTCATGACTTCAAAGGGTTAAGTAGTTGTGATGACACAAACAAAATTTGGACACTCAGTTAATATACAAATAACGTCAAAATACACGATTGTTATTAGTCATTAAACAGTCAGTAAATACAAATTTATGCATGACTTTGTCCAAACAAAATATGTTGAATTTACAATGAAATTCAAGTTGAGAACTTGGCAAATTATGTACATAAATTGAAGAGAGTTGAACGAATGTTCTAAAATCGAGTCTCAAGCGCGCCATAGTGTAACTATTGTTGCTCAATTTTGTTACATTAGTTTATAACATTAAAATTTCCGTGTGGTCTCATATTAAATATCTGTCTCTTATATTCAAGGAAGGTTTACGCAAAGCTGAACATTATTAAAACATTTGCAATTGGTGCATATATGTGCTTGATATATATTTTTGACTTTTCCTACCTTGTATAATATATTTCTAATGGATGATAGTCGAGTCGACGTGTTTTCTGTTTCCCATACTGCGTGTAGGCTTGTTACAAGGCGGGAACACGTGCTAAAATACACGAAAAATTACGCACGATAATTATGTATAAAACGGAAAATTCAAGATGATAAATTTCGTAGCTTTATAACCACCTCGATATGTGTACTCCGAAGTGTAACTAACCAAGTGAACTAACTTTGTAAATCTGGCTCAGAATAAAAATCTGACTTTAGTAATATTTAACAATCTGGGACACCCCGTCATTTATGTCATAAACAAATTATGTTGCCGATTGACGTCAGCGAATATATGTTTGATGTTTCTTTTTATATTGGGATTCGTGACCTGGCCTGTGAAACTGTAAATTTCTTAAAAAAATAAGCTTCAACATGAAAATTTGAACATTTCAGGTATCACAATGACTCGAACAAACCTGCGCCAATTTTGAGGACAAAACTCACTTCAGAAGACCATAGTCTCAAACAACATGGTAAGACTGACCACGTCATCTCAGCGTGTCCTTTATTCCAGCCCAGCGACGTTATAATTTCAGAAGTACGCATGATAGTATTTCAACTCATATCCTTAACATAATGGTGTTACAATATAAAATTTCATACATGAAAAGAAACAAAAAAAACAAAGTGTACAAAGGCGCGAGCTGCCATGCTGTGATGCTGATGTCTCAATGCTGACGTTTAATGGCGAAGTAGTCACATGATTTACATAATTTATGTCGCTAAACGATTACAGCGTGTATCAAACACTGAGGTATCAAAATGGTGCAAACGCTATGATTCGCATAATTAAGTAGTGCATGCAAATAAGCATTTCAATCATTTGACGAGTATGATACAGATATGTTATATAATTACATTGCTACAAACGTGATAGCACAATATTGTAGCAATATTCAATATTGTTGTTTGTACGAACTCAGTGCTTAAACAGCGATGTTACACAAGTGTCGTGATTCAACATGCAATTAAGTTTGTTACTGCTTGTTAACAGGTTGTCCCGTCTCTCAAAAGCTTGAGACAAGCAAGCTTGTGAATAGACTTGCAACAAGATGTGATATTTTTACGTGCGTACTCGTTAAGTGCTAAAGTATGCAAACATGGTTTTATGAATATTGGATTTGCACTCTGTATGTCATATTTCGTCCTAGCCAAGGTTCCCTAAAAGCCACACTAAATTAATATTAAGTCACACATAGGACGCGCCCAGGAGGGTTAATTAAGTCAGTCCATATGTTCTCTTATGTACTTCACCTTTTATATTACAGCAAATGAGATGTGGTGCTTGGGCCTGTTTTTGCCACTGTTGATTGGCGAATTTCTTACAAAAGATGACGATCACTGGAGTGCATACTGCACACTACTTGAAATTGTGCGCATTGTCTTCTCGCCGTTGATCAGCAAGCAGCAAATACCATACCTGCAAATTCTGATCCAGAACCATCACGAAGGATTTAAAGCTTTGTATCCACACGCCTCTGTCATCCCAAAAATGCATTATATGATCCACATGCCAAGAACAATGTTACGGTAAGCAAAAAATATATAAAAAACACGTATATAAGACTTTTATGTTCGTTTACGTCCATAGGCATAGGAAAAAAATGTGCAAAGTCGAATGCAGCCAAGAGCACATAAATCAAATGCTTTCCAACCAAGCTAGTTTTCTCAAATTCCGTGTTCTCGCCATTCATTAAGCATACAATTTCATTTCATATCACTATTGCAGTTTGGAACCACTGATCAGAATTTGGTGTATGCGATACGAGGCGAAACATTCATATTTTAAACGGCTGGCGGTTTCCTGTGGCAATTTCATCAACCTGCCGTACTCGTTGGCGAAACGACACCAAGAAGGCCTATGCTACCGGATACACACACCAGAAGGCAGCCATTCGACTTTCCTTGAAAAAGGCAGTGAGATTGGACCCGGTAAGAAAAACACAACCAAATTATTTTATATGTATCTCTTTGAAATTATTAACAATATAGCTACTAGTACTACCTAATTAATTAAAATATTTTTCATTAACGTAACTTCCATAGGAGCGGAAACTGTAGCTGGAAGATTGGAACAATTTCATTTACTCGAGCAGTCATACCACTTAGAAATGAATGTCCTCACATCTGTATTTGAGTAAGTATTCTCATCATGATTAATTCTCGTGATGCTTAATTTCTTGTCTCATACAGCAGATTTATAGTTTATTTTCACGCACTATGTTCCGCTGTACTAGGGTTTAATTACCGTTAGAATACTCACAAAAACCTAGTCAAAGTGCCAGTCAAAGTTATTCCCTTTGCATTTCCTTCTCAGCGCAAAATGGGTTGTTATTGGAGGAACCAAATATAAACGCAATGCGATTATACATAGTGGTTATGATGAGGATGATATGCCAAGGTTCTGGAAAATCATCAAAATTTTCGTCATTGCCAAGAATCTTTCAGCAATCCAGTTTGTGATGCTGCCATTAGTTACCGTCTGTTTTGATAGCCATTTCCAGGCTTACGAGGTTAACCTTACAGATGATGACCAGTTGCAAATTAAGGAGCAGAAAGAGTTCACTTGCTATATCCCAAAGCAACTTACTAGGCCATATGGTCGACGTGTTGGTGCCAGATATGTCTGCACAAGATTTGATCTTGGTACAAATAATTAAAGAAAACATTGATTAGATTTGTCAAAAAATATTTACCCATCACTACATAATTGGCCACCTGTACAGTAGAAATGACCAAAATGTTTAGGCTGATTCCTTACCATGTGTGTGACAACCTTATACTGATTTTACATACTCTGTTCTTTTCTTGATTGTGTGTGAAATATTAATTTCTCTATACTTCAAATAAATTATATTGAGGGAAGTATCTTAGACACACATACAAGTTGTCTCTATTACTGTTACACGCATATAGAGAATCATCAGTATTTATGATGCATTGTTACCATCATCATAATGAAAGTTAACAATTATAATAACTGTGGCGAGAATTGCAGTGTATTTTGCAGGCTAAAATGATAAATTCAAGTCTGATCTGAGCCAATGAGAAGAATAACTGAAGTATTTACCCATTGCATAGTTTTTTTTTCAAATATTGCCCTTAAAGTTAATATAATAGTATACAGTTGATGTTCTTGGGTATAAATGTGTTTTTGGCACTCCTCAGAACACATCTTAACCCTTGTTACGCTAGGGCTAAAATGAGTCCAAAGTAGGGCCGAAAACACATTTATGCCCGCGAACATCAACTCTAAATTGTTACTCCTCCTCTGTCCAAAAAGGACAGAGGAAGAGAATAGCCAAAAACCCTTTCTAGGCCTAATCTAAAATGATTCACCACATAAAGGTCTATACATTTAGAAATATTAAAACATGCAAAGGAGTGTTTATCATATTAAAACACAAGGTGCACTTGAGCATTTTATATTTGATAAAACACAAGTCCAAGTACATAAGATATATATATATATATATATATAATAATATATATAATAATATATAATAAAATAATATAAAGATATAATGATTGTTTAAAGTCTGTATATAATATAAAGCCTACACGGATCTATCTGATATAATGCTGACAACCGCCTGTTAAAAAGAAAGCAAAGTAGCTTTTGTCAAAGTAGTAGATCTATAAGTAACCTAAAGATGAACAACAGTTGCAACATTAATAATCCCAATTATGATATAATGCATATAGCAGTTTTTGGTCAGCTCATTCACATAACCATTTATGTGTACATACAGTGTATAAATGTATAATAGTTGAATGATACACAGAATCGCTGTTAAATATACATTGCCATAGCAATTGGTTGCCACATTTTTCACTGGTGCATTTTTTCTGATTTAAAAAAAAATTATTTCATTATTCTGTCAATAAACTGATCAAATAGAATATGGTAAATTAGTAAAACTCAGTTATTTATTTATTCATTTAAAAGAGTGTATACTGGCAGGTGCTATAAAAAGTTATAAGTTAGAAAAAAATTATATTTCTCACAATGTAATTTGGCAAATTTAAGGCATTCAAATGAAAGGCATTCACTTTTTTATTTGCACTGTATTTCAAAGTCCTCATAATTCCTCAATACAATTATTCAATACAATTTACTGCATTATATCAACTTCTGGGGGCGGTTGTCCGAAAGGCGTTTAGCTTAAACAGTGGATAACATTTTATTGCATTTTTATATAAATTATATAACTTTTTATTGCGTCTTTTTGATGAATAAAAAATATATTAGCACAGTATGTTCTCATTCACGGGGACAATAATAAAGTTTGATTCTTTGATTCTATTAAATGATAAATATATAGAAGATTGAGTATTTACCAGCCTGCAATGCCTCTTTCCAGGAAGACGGTATCATTTTTATAGGAGTAGAGATTGAAATTCAACGGCGATATGATCGATCGATCTGTTGAAATTGGAGAGCATAACAACTCTTTACTGAGGTACGTTAACTAACCTTCGAAATGTTCCTTGTTAGTTATTTTCCATCCATTTTATATTGTTATATATCTAAAAATATATGGCAGAAGTAATATTTCCTCTAAACCTTCCTCCCAAGGCCTCGAGAGTCAAGACAGAGTTAAACATGGAAGAACGTGGTGTTACTTCCAATGATGTGTAGCAAGCGAACCAGTAATCCCTTAAAGGGTGTTATTTTAACCCCAAAAATGGAGTTAAATAAGGTAAAATTTTTAACCCCTCCATTATCCCTCTAGAATCCCTTAAAAGTGGTGTTAAAATAACACCCTGAAAATAACAGTGTGAGCGTAACTATTTGGAATTTTAATGCAATGTATTAATAAATATCTTTTGTTTAACACAAATAAAGCGGCTAGGAGAACCATTACTCCTAGCCAAAATTATCCCAAAACGGCGTAAAATTTAATGTGTCATTATTGATGCTCAGAAAACTGAGCTGCGGAAAGAGTATGCAAAATTCATGCCTGGCAATATATCTATGCGTAAATAAATCACATTACATAAAACAAAATATTTACGAAGGAAATAAGAAATTTATGTAATGTGATTTTATAAATAGACTATTAAGGCAAGGTGTACCCCCAAGGGGATACGCCTTGCCGACGATAATTAAAAATCTTATATTATGGGCTTTGCGTCCTATCTAAAAGACCGACAGGTAATGGATGGCACGCAAATGGGAAAGGTGGTCAATGGCCAGCAGCAAATCGAAAACTAACAAAGACCGAATACCCAAACCATAAACGGTCAGTTTAAGCGTGACATCGCGAAAGACAGATCTCCTTTAAAGTTGAACCCACCTCCTCCCCAAAGCCTCCGCTAACAATTATGTACATTGGACGATTTACCGTAGCTGATATATACAGAGAGAGGAACGTTATATCTCAATTAGTGATGGTCGTAGGCCGTATCTACAGGTGCTGGCAGTAATTTGCCTCCACCCTTTTCTGAGAGTAACTATTTGGAATTTTAATGCAATGTATTAATAAATATCGTTTTGTTTAACAGAAATAAAGCGGCTACGAAAACCATTACTCCTAGCCAAAATTATCCCAAAACGGCGTAAAATTTAATGTGTCATTATTGATGCTCAGAAAACTGAGCTGCGGAAAGGGTATGCAAAATTCATGCCTGGCAATATATCTATGCGTAAATAAATCACATTACATAAAGGCCTAGAGTTGAAAGTGGAAGCACTGCATGTTTACGCTTTTCAGTCCCTGTATAATTTATAACCTAATTTCATGTAAATCAAGCCAAATCCATATAATACATGCACACAGCAAAATCGTGAGTCTTATTTTAAAAAAAAAATACAAACAAGTAAAATTGTTCTTGTCAGTATAGTAAGAATATTATTCTTGGCAAGAATCCAGGCAAGAATATTATTCTTACCTGGAATCTCATTTTAAGAAAAACAATTCTTGCAACAAGAATTTTCTAAAGAAAAAATACTCGTTTTAAGTAACACATTGCTTGAAATAAGCAAAATTATTATTGTATATTAAGGAACCTACTCACACAATTCTTACCTAGAATGTTACAAATAAGAAAAAAACTACTTAAAACAAGAATAATTTTACTTATAATAAGTACAAAATTTTTTGACAAAAGAAAACATTTCTAGTAATTAAGTTTATTAGCTGGCTTTGAAACATCACAGATACTTATTCTTATACATTATTTTAGTTCAAAATATTAAAACTACTTATTTAGTGGCCATACTAAATATATAAATGCCATACATTTACATCTGACAGAAATAGTTTTTTCAAAGTACTGCTAGGTTTGTGCAATACCTTGCTCAAATAAACAAGTCTTTCAAGGACTTAATTAAAAATTGCCAATTGGCAAGTTTAGGAAAGTATCCGATAGAGCTCAGATAATGAAATTAAGCCCTTGTATGATCCCAGAAGTAGTTGAATAAAAATATTCATGGAAGAAGACAAACACATCTATGCAAACTCACTGCATGTCTTCAATTATTACACATAAGCTAAAGTCATTCATTCCTGAGCAATGTTTCCCTTTGATTATTGACCAGCTGTTCTTAAATTTTGTATATCATGCCAAACATGAAAATATTTATAAGATCACCTGGAGTATTTTTTTCCTTGAAAATCAAGTGCTGAAACACTGTGGGTCCAATTAACCATTGGTATAGCAAATTTTCCACTGAATTTCTTGCTCACTACCTCAATCCATGTTCCTAATAAAACAAAAAAGCAAGCATACTTGAGAAATCAGAGTTAAGATAACAAATGTTAAAGAAACTAAGCAGTGCATAATATGTGTGAAATATATGATTGGGGATGCTATGCACAGTTTTGCATGCTCTGACAGATATAAAATTAGGCATAAAGGGTAGTCATCTGGTAAGCTGTCAATGATTTTTCCTTTTATCTATTACATGATAAATAAGTATATAATCAATTGGTCAATAAGTATATAATTACCGGTATATTATATTATACATTAAAAACTAAGCCATATGCTTAGGTGAATAATCTAACAGCATTGCACAATTCCTTATAATGCATTACTTACCACAGATATTACTTTCCAATGAGACCTCTTTCATTACAGGTTTAGACATAAACATCACCACTTGTTAATCCACCATCTAAGAATGCATATAAAAAAATTTAAAAGGCAATATAACAGTTATTTCATCCTAATTCTTAATCAAAACTTATGTATATCCAGTAACCAAGATTCAGTATATCATGATCCTATAATTGAGTACAAATGTTTCAGCTAAAATTTGACCATGGTTTTATAGCTAACGTCAATATCACGTACACTTTTTATGGCATAGTGCCTATAGTATAACCACGTTATAATATATTTATATAAACGTCGTTCATTTATCGGGAATGATGAGTATTAAAACTGTGAATATATCTGTTTATTGTTTATAAATACGTTTACTGTTTACGCGGCAAATTCAAAAATAGCTTTCGTCTGTTTGCGCGTATAATTTTAAATCCTTACCTCTTAGAAGACTGAGATTCCCAGCCACTTTTAAAACAATCTGCGCAATCTTCTGCAGGAAATTTTGCGACATAATGTCCAGTAAATCCTATCCACAGTAATCCACAATAATCCACAGTTCTTTCCACCAGTTGGCAGTTAGCGAAGTTTAAAATATATATTTTCATAAGAAACGAACTACGTCCATTCAGAATGCTTAAATAGGCATTAAAACCTTCATTTCGTCTGCATATGAAACGAAACTTGCGAATCTTTGCTCGGTTATTAAATGTTACTTAGTAAGAATGTAAAAATATTCTTGGTTGTTTGAAATAAATTGGTTGTTTGAAATTAGTATTGTTGGCAAGTGAATTGGCAACAAGCGTTTTTGATTGCCGGTTTTAAGTTAACAATGTTTCTTGCCAAGAATCCACAAAGACGCCTTCCTTGTTTTAAGAATACCAAAATTCTTAGTTAGAATACAAGCTAGAACATTTACTTGTTTTAAGAAACGTTATTCTTGCTTAAAAAAAGTTTACTTATTCAAGTAAAATTCATTCTTGATAAGAATAATTTATCCCCTTTTACTTATTTTGAGCAAAATTTTGCTTAAAATAAGAATTTCTCAAGAACATTATTCTAGGTAAGAATTCTCGATTTCGCTGTGCATGTGCATGATTATATAAATACTGTATAACTGTTTGCCTCAGTGAAATTGAAAATTATTGCCGTGTGTGATCACTGATCAGTGTGATTGGGCGCAACCAGTATATCAACAAAACAACGTTTGCATAATTATAAATTAGACGAAACGGTAATTTTCGTAGTTCGGTTACTCTTTGCAATTAGAGTCAAATTGACTCCTTCGAAGAGTAACATTACCTTTTGGTAGAGTAACAAGACTCTATTGTAGAGTCGTTTTGACCCCAGTCGAAACTACCCTTAGAGTTGAAACAACTATATATATATATATATATATATATATATTATATATATATATTATATATTATATATATATATATATATATATATATATATATATATACATATATATATATATATATATATATATATATATATATATATATATATATATATATATATATATATATATATATATATATATATATATATATATATATATATATATATATATATATATATATATATATATATATATATATATATATATATATATATATATATATATATATATACAGACTGTATTGAACAACTTTTGGTAAACAAACTTATGCGTATTTTGGTAAACAAACCCGCATTCGATAAACATTGCTAGAGACCAGACTGAAGTGCATCGACGCTGTTCTCGACAATCTGGGTGGTATGTTGCACCATCGAATTGACAATCGTTTGGGGTACCTTGCTTTCTCTTTGACCTCGCAAACAAAGACGAAAAAAATCATCGTCATCGTTTTTACCATTATAAACGTCAAGTTCATCTCCCTCGTTGTTGGCACGTGGATCTCGTTCAACAACTTCCTCTGCTTGAAGTACTTGACTATGCTTGTTGACAAAATGGTTTCGCAGAGAGAAATAGTTCGTGTACGTACGTGGACATTCATTAATGCCACATAGCGCATGGAAATCCCGATCACTCTTGTGAACCCGACCGAGATGATTGATCAACGAGCGAAGAGTTTGACATGTAAAGTTAATGCATAGGTTACAGTGATAGTGCATTCCGGACATCGTCGAAGCTATAGGAGTAATATTGGAGACGTATTTCAGTTCATGTACTACTCTACTTCAACTAACTGTGGGACTTGTTGACCTTAGATGTTCCCACATATATCTGCAGTAAGAACTTTGGGTGCAAAACACTGAGCTATATATAATTCCTGGAGGACTGGTTCGTCATTTTTCGGTAACTTGCCGCCATCTTTTGAAGCAAAAAACATGGCGGACTTCACCTTTTGCGCAGTGCGCAGTGTTCCTCTGTGCTCATACCGTGTACTTGGTCGAGATGATTTGCTAACCTTGCTAAATTTATACTACCACAGCCAAATACAGGACAGTTCCTACGCGTGCGACGCATATTAAGATGATTGCTCAACAAATTCCTAATAATAATTGGCTCATTTTTTCGTGGGTCAGGTATTTTATTAGCCCCGTATTAGCCCCGGAAAAGTCCGGGCTTGTCAACGCAAACTCTTGCTTAAGGAAGACAAAGTCAAACGATCTAAACAAGAAAACAGTGTAGTGCCCGGACAATATGTTTAAAAATTTATTTTTCTCTTTATTATATTGTTACAAGCGTTAATCCGTGTCTTAATTTATGCTCCAAGCATCGCGTTGTCCATAACACCAATATATATTTCCCTCTAAAATGCATACATTTTTGCATTCGCCATACCCCCTTTTTCCTCCTTTGAGGAGCTTGGGCCTGAAATATCTCATTGAGCAGATGAGCATCTTTTCATGAACATTTATGAGCATATGCTCATAGGCCCGTTTGGGCCCTATGTGGCCTTATATGGCACTATTAGGCCCGATGGCCCGATTGCTGACTGCGCGTCCTAACCCGCGATTATGGAAAATATTCCATTAAATATCTATGAGAGCAAGTAAAACAGGAAATCCAGGGAGAACAAGCCAACAGTAGTGTACTAGCCAGAGTGTACTAGCTCGTTTTTACTCAACAAGCCACCTATGCGAAACAAAGAAATACGGTTACCATATGAACGTCAAAGAATCGCGCGAGTATAGGCGAACATTTGTGTTAAATAACTGTTGACATCACATATGTAAAGACTACATTAACATATGTGACCTTCCACGGGAAAACATACGTTTACGCTATTTCGTTCGTTCAAAAATATCGTTCGTTATCCGTTCGTTTGCCGTTCAAACGCTTCAAGCGTTCGTTGAAACGATTTTCGAGATCGTTCATCGTTCGAAATTGCCCGTTCGAACGCTTAGGGAAAATCGTTCGAAAATTGGTCCAAAAGCGTTCAACGGTTTGATTTACCGTTCGTTGAAACGTTTGCCGGAATTTCGTTCAATCGCATTGGATTTGGTTCAACATTCGATTAAACATTTGCAATGTTACAACTTTAGAGAGAAGCGCAGAATGTGTTACACAGAAATACTCCCAGAAATGTATTCAGTTCCTTAGTAGAAGGCTTGTAAAGGAAATAGTAGGGTTATATCATTTTAGCCTAATCGAATGCTTTTTTGCGCTTCATGTTCTGGTTTATGCTTAGCGCTGCTCTTATTTCATTAGCGACAAATTTCACGTTATAAGCTTTCTTTTAAAAATTTATCGTTTTTGTGCTTCGGTAATGCACTGAATGGTTAGAATTTGTGTTTTAATATACTTCTGTAGCTTCCTATAAAGCCAAAGTTCACCGCGCGCACAAACAACGTCGCAAGCCATATATTACAGCATTACGAGCCATAATATGCCTTGGCAAGGTGCTAATTAAGTTGCATAATTGTCGGAAGTCTGTAATGTATGTAAACAGACAAAACCAGATTTTAAAATCAGTAAATTGAGGGATTTTGCGTGTTACATATTATCGCACTTGTAAATTTATTTACAAAGTGCGATAAATTTAAGCTAATTTATTTACATCTGATAATCTGATAGCAGGGGCCTCCGTCCGAAGCAGCTACTGATTAAAATGTATTCAAATAAAGGACCGCATCCTAGGACGAGAATGCGGTTCAGCATTTCAGCTCGTTGTCTTTAATGCAGTCTGACATGCAAATTATATACAACAATTGAAATACCCTAGCTAATATTTGAAGACATAAATACAGTGACCTAACGCGCGTTCGGTAGGGTTAGGACGAGAACTAAAATAAGGTTCCCAGTTTTGGGGGCCAGAATAGATAACGAAACATCATAGTATATGAGCAAAACGTGATCAATGACAAACAGCGAATTAAGGGACCCGGCAGTACCAAGTATATCTCAAGACCCCATCCTCTGTTCGTTATGCCACTGCATGAATATCCAAGCAATTTAAATATGACGCGTGCATCTAGTCTAAAACTGGAGCAGTGCCCCGCTTGCAAAATTGTCTTATTTCCTTAAAAGGGTATATTTGTCTCACCAGATCTAAGCCATCTGGCTCGATTGTTGCTGGCATGTTGAAAGGTATCAATTGGCATAAATATAACTTATGGCATAAATATAACTCATGCATTGTAAATGTTTATTTAGACTCTTAATTCACAAAAAAATTACTTCATATATGTTGATATATATATGCACATTTCAGCACAATTCACTCCCCATGCATGTAGCTATATTTTTGGTTGTGATTTGATTTCTCTCGACTAGCTCCTCGAATCGAAACGTGGAACGCGGAAAAGTCTCAAATCGTACAAATCATAGAGACTGTATGAAAGTAATGAAGCTATATCAATGATGTTCATTGTGTGACATTGTTTATTACAAAAAAAACAAGAGTGTCGTACAATGAACATCATAATATTGCTCAGGGAAATTTAGCCTATAGGCTTTGATAATGCACAAAATATTCATCTGTCAACATTTAGAGCTGTGGCCCGTGTGAAAAAATATAACAAAACAGAAATTATGATCTATATTATACCATTTAAGTTTTGTTGATATTAAACTACGATAAACCATCAAAGACGCCGTCTACAAATTCCGTGTTTTGTGAGATTGAGTTAGCGCTATGTTTTAACCAAGTGCGTGCAGCCTTGCGCACAACTGGCCCAAGCCCAAGGGCAAGTTGCCAAGCTAACGTGTACAAACATTTAAGTTTGACCTTTCGGATATTTCGCTTATATATATTTCGCCATACTTCATCAGAAACGAACATTAGAATTTATCTTGCTTGGACAACATATCAGCTGCTTGGGCAACAGGAAAATATTCACTAATTTTGATTTGGGCTCCTTTATTAGGAAATTACATTCCGGATATTAAATTGCAATTATGCATGGTCATTGCACCTTGAAGCCTGCCAGCTAGAGCGGCAAAATGAACAAATTTGAAATGGCGCCTATCAACTGTTTATGCGTATATGAGCGCGCGGGAAAGATCTTTACCAGTAATTTCGCGAAGACTAAACCAAATATTTGCTGGATATTAACATCTATATGGAGAAGTCAAGGCGTTTTACCCCTGCATATAAAGGTATGAGACTATACGAAACATTAGCTATTATATAAGGCAAGTCATGACTGGGCATACTTTATTAGGCGCGCTTGCATTATTTCCCTCCCAGCATTGAAATCAGGCTTATCGATGAAATCATCAACAGAATTCGTATTACGGTTGGCTCGATTTAAAGTTTTTTTTCTTGAGTGTGTTTGCCTGGCTAAACTGTAGCTCTCTATTGATCCATGCATATATCGAAATATGACACGCATTCGAAGTAAGATTTCATATAGAGATCATGCAATTGTATATAACAAGACGTTCTCAATTGCTTTTATGTATATATGCTAACGCGAGTAAAATGGAGTCGGATATAAATGCGCACTGCAATATAATCCTTTAGATTACTTGCCATGGCCGGTGGAATCGAGTTGGGCTACGATCATCCAATCATTCCGAATAAACATGACATGAAAGGTTGCCAGACCTTTAAAATGGCTTGGCTGAGGTTAGAGTAGTTGTTAGCTTGGTGGTTACAATTTAATAGGATGCATTTACTCACATTGAAACAACAATTGTTTGCAAACTTTTCTGACATTTGTCAAAAAATATGTGGGTAGATGCTACCTTGAAATATATATTAATTATATGATATAAAAAGTTTTCGCAAGACAAAATGGATTGATGCTTTGATGCATGCCTTAATCATCTGTCTGGGGAAATCTTGATTAGTTAATTTTATTGTAAGCAGGCGGCACAAATTGTGTCACAAGTAGATGTCTCGAAGATGTTAAGGATCGGGTGTTTCTTAAAATGGTGAGTATAAACTCCCCTGTGCATGCATTTGGCATTGTCGTTTCTATATGGGCGGCAGCATTGCTATAAGCTTTGCAGAAAAAAATTATTTGCACTCTTTGTGATTTAAAAACTCGGTTTCTATATGGGCCGTGTGCTATTGCTATATGCTTTAGTAAAAATAATGTGCACTTTTGTCTTGCTGCCGGGGTTGAGTATTAAGTTGCTTTGCAGGGCGGATTTTCGGACCTTTAGGATTGCGGATTGCCGCGGTCGTTTGAAATGAAGATTTCGAAAATTATCCCACTAATTTATGCGTTCTATTTCTTTAGGTCACTATTGTTAGGCTCATGCAGTTAGCTTAGGCATTTTTACACAGTTAACTATGTAGATGGTCGAATATATGGGGGGAATGAATATAGTGACCACCAATAATTTAGTTAGATCACAAGTATTAATTAGCGACTTGTTATACTGGTTAAAAATCATAACACATGCATATGTGATCGTATGGTCACAAAATATGTAACTAATATGGCGGCAGAAATAGCGACATTGCAGCTTTAGCTTTGCGAAAAAATATAGCGATGGTGCATGCAATCGACAAAATAGATTATTGTCAAATTTTAAAATATTCTTAAGGTAATGATGCCCTTAGTTGCTAGTGACTTGCTACTGACAGTACTGTGTATAGGCGACATTCCGCGACAAGCTTGACCGCGGCTAAAGCTAGGCTACTGGTGTTGCTGCACGGAACATATTGTGTGCACTAGGTAAATATCCAAGCCTATATTTTAAATATTTTATTACCGCAATGCATTGCTGAAATTGAAATGTGGATTTCATGTGTATAAATGGTGTGGATATTTAATGTAGTATTTATACCAAATAAGTTTTGACAGCATGCAAGCACACGTTACTACGCTGGTTCGCATACAAACGAACTTTGCGTATGCGATATTCTGTATTAATGTTTGGTTATCATCGGTAAACAACTTGATCCTTGCGCTAATTAATTTAATCGTTTGCGCGTCAAAGAG